>NC_058084.1:29366614-29409167 GCF_014858855.1 Bufo gargarizans | reverse complement strand
ACGTACTTTTTCCAATTTATTAATTTGAAACTACTGATGCGTCAGTATCTGGATTTAGACGCCAACCAAATACTTGACTTATTTTCTTCTGTAAGTCCGATTGTCACAAACTCCCCTGTCTGGGCTCCAGCGGCGTGATCTCTGGCTATCAGGTTCTGATCCAGGGACTCGGCGCTCCATTTAAACCTCTTCCTGACAGTGATAGTCTTTGACTCCCTAGCTTTACTCCTGGTTCCTGTGCTTATTGGATTGCTGGTTCTGGTTCTGATCTCAGCTTGTTTTCTGATCACTCTCTGTCTCTCGTTTGGTACTGCATGACCTGTCTGGTTCTTACCCATTTACGTATGACCCTGTTTTTGTGTTGTTTTGCCTCCTGGTGTTTGTCTCTGCACGTTAAGTCGCACAGGGGCTGTCAACCAGTTGTGGTCTTGCTACCCAGGGCTTGTACTGCAAGTAGTTAGGGAAAGCGGGCTGGGTTCTAGGTCAGGGCTCAGTGTCCCTGTCTATCCATACCTACAGGAGTTACCTCTATTCAGGGGATCTATATCAAGGCGAAATTTTAACCCTTTCAATATGCACCAGATTCCTATGCGCTGAGCTCCCAGCTTTGTAATAGATGGGATGCAGGAGACTTGTCAATGTATTTTGCCAGTTGTCTGGTGCTGATTCATTGAGCAATGTGGTGCTCAGAATGAGCACCATATTTATGAAGCACTTATTCCACTTTTACTGGGATAGGTGCTTTGACTTAATAAAAAAAATAAATTGAATTGCATTTTGTGTTGCCTGGGAGTGATTGTCGAAGGCGTACTGGCATATTGGCTGGGGGCCCATACTAAGTTTTGCAGTGGGGCCCAATGAGATCTGCGTACGCTCCTGGTCATTGCACTCTGTACACACATGATGATAAACCACCAATCCTGCCAATAGAAAACCCGTCTGTCACTGCAAAGTATAGTGAATGAAGGTCGGACTTAGCGGGAGTGAGTTTGGGAGTCTCTACACCCGATGCCACTGGAGATAAGTCCTGGACTAATTTCCCGGTAAAATTCGTCTTCATTTGCTTTGCAGTGACAGACAGGTTTGTGACCCTAAACCCCAGCCGCATAACAGCAGGCTGGTGACAGGTTCCCTTTAAGCATATATTTGTGGTGGCATCATGACAACTCTTCCTGCTCTTCATTCTGCAGGTTCTGCTATAGTAGAGATATTACCGTATATGGATCCAAACCACCATCCTCATCAATGTCCACATCCTTAGTGTGTATACCTGTAGACACTTAGATAAACAATGTATCACAAATTTCAATATTATTATTATCAAAGTATCTTTTTCTAACCATTGAAAGTGACCAGCATGATATACCGTATACTCCATTAAGAGTTGGAGGGGTCCGCCTCAGACCAGGAGGATGACAATACATAAGAAAAATATTTGCAAACGTCAGAAAGTAAATGCACCTGGAGACCTCGCGCCTCGGAGGCATCATTTGCCGTGATGAGAATGAACGGCTTAGATAATGATTTGACTCTTGCAATGACACTGATAAAATCAGATAAACATCAGTCCGCATGCTTTATAGCCGCCCAGGAAATTGGAAATTAAACTTTGAGCAGATTATGACGCCGGGCGCTCGAGCAATTAAAACTTCATTGATTCCTCGCGTTTTATGAGACAAAAATCTCTATTGTTTTGAGCCGCTTTTCTTAAATGTTTGCACTTTCCGTTAAAAGCTTTTACGTTCTTGTGAAACAAAGCAGATAATAAGAGCCGTGTCAGGATGAGAAATCGCGGGAATTAGCTAAAAAGAAACTATTATCTCTGCGGATCGCCACTCGTTATCAGTGGAAGGAGAATCCATTCAAAGGGCCTGGACTTACTCGTCACCGGGGGACGCAGAGCGGCCAAGGAGGTCCGGAGACAGATGAGGAGAAGCATTTCCATAGAAAATTCTAGAACTTTGTATACAATAATAGAATATGAGTAGTGTTGATCGAGCACCATAGTGCTCGGGGGTTCGGGCCGGACACATCGGGATGCTTAAGGGGTAAGTCAATGGGAGAACCGGAGCATTTAACCAGGTACCCCCTGCTCTGAAGAGGGGAGCGTGCCTGGTTCATAGGAAAAGGTCAGAAATTGATGGGAAAACCACCGAAATTCGGGTGGGTGGTTCGGGAACAGAATGGGGAGGATGTCTGGATGCATCTTGGACTCCCAGACTGACATTTATACGCACAAAACCGAAGATAAAATTGATTTTAGAGGAAAAATTGTTAGGACACATTCTTTCCTGTATATTTATTTGTATATAAAGTGCAAGTGCTGCCAGAAATTACAAGGAAGAGGCACTCCGATACAACCTGTATATCACATAAAGGAGGGCCTCATTCAAATTGTGGTACAATAGTTCAGGTAGTGGGGCTCCTACACTCATAAAGCCTATGCACTAAGGGAAAGGGCTGCCAAAAATTACAAGGAATCTGCACTCCAATGCACCATTTATTACACATAAAGGAGGACATCATACACAGCCTTGAAAAATTATGATTGATGGCCTGCTGGTGACCCTTAAAAACATTTGGAGCAAGGGCCTGCTGATCTGATCATCTAAAACATTATGGGTGAGGGCCTGCTGCCGCATTGGTGACTCTAGGCGATTGGACGTCCCCGGTGACGGTCTATTCGGATGTCTGGCCTATCAACTTTCGATGTTATTGTCAGCGCAAACCATAGTGACTACTGGTAACTGGGAATCAGGGTTCGATTCCAGAGAGGGAGCCTGAGAAACAGATATGGCTACCACATCTAAGCAAGTAAACACTCAGGTATTTACTCCATGGCTCTTTAGTGGGCAGTTCAGTATAATAGATCTATGCACTTTGTTATATACATGTGTCCCATGTCATTTTGTGTGTCCTCCATCCACCATTACATTGTCTTTTACATGTATTTTATTGTCTTTTGTCTCGTATTGAGACCATAATAAAGTTTATACTTATCATTATTTGTGCTAGCCCCGTTTTCTTTTTTCACATCTAAGCAAGGCAGCATGTGCTCAAATTACCTCATAGGTATAATTAGGTGAGGGCCTGCAGGTGAGCTGACCCTGTAAAAGCTTGTATGCAAGGGCCTACTGGTGAGTGGACCCTGTGAAGAATTATATACGAGGGCCTGCAGGTGAGCTGACCCTGTAAAACATTATATGCAAGGCACTGCTGGTGAGCTGACCCCGTAAAAGATTTTAGGTGCGGGCCTGCTGGTGAGCTGACCCTGTAAAAGGTTGTAGGTGAGGGACTGCAGGTGAGCTGACCCTCTCAAACATTATATGCGAGGGCCTGCAGGTGAGCTGACCCTGTAAAAGATTGTAGGCGAAGGCCTGCTGGTGAGCTGACCCTGTAAAAAATTATATGTGAGGGCCTGCTGGTGAGCTGACCCTGTAAAACATTATATGCGATGAATAAGCATGTGTTGATATGATGAAAGAGGAGAAGGAGGATGAGAAAAGGAAGATTCAACCATATACCCTTGTTTGTGGTGTACATTACAAACAACACATTTAAAGTGCCTTTATGTTCAGCCGCTTTCCTCTGGTGGAGTAGAGAAGTCATGGTCAATCCAGGCCTTGTTCATTTTTATAAGAGTCAACCGGTCAGCATTTTCAGTTGACAGGCGGATGCGCATATCTGTTATAATGGCACCAGCAGCAATAAATACATGCTGAGACAAAATGCTGGCGGCAGGTCAGGCCAGCACCTCCAGGGCGTAGAGAGCCAGTTTGTGCCACGTGTCTAGCTTGGACACCCAGTAGTTGCACAGAGGGATCATTGAGGACGCTGACACGGTCTGCTACGTACTCCTTGTCACGGCTGTTTAAGGGTAACCAGAGCATACACAGTAAGAAGAGCTACTGACCGGACCCAAACTAGGGAAGAGAAAGGGTGACCTGTCACGGAATGTGTACAGGTAACAAGGCAAAACAACATGCATAAATGACTCGCTGGATCCAAAAGCTAAGGAACAAAAGGGAGACCCCTGTAGAAGACCTGGCACTTTCCCTGGCTGCTCAGCCTATGCATAGATCCGAATGGTGGAGGTATGCATATCCACGTACCTTGACTATATAACCCCTGAGCACCCTACAATAGTGAGGGGACACGACCACCGGCTCCCTACACCAGACACGGAGGGAGTCAGGGTCACCTGGGATCTAGCAAACAGAAAATAACAGATAACAGTTTAACACTTAACTTTGTAGAGGAGAGGAGAACCAGATGGGCATGCACACATACTCCAGGAAGAAATATAAGCCGCCCAGAAAAGCCTTCTGGGGAAGAATTTAAAGGGAAGCAATTAGTCCAACACATGACAGCTGAGAGAGGCTAACGAGAGGAGGAGCTGAATACCACAACACAGAAACTCAAGGAGGAGGTTCTGAAAGGCCTCTGTCAGAGCTTCTCAGCTGTCTGGTTGTGACAGTACCCCTCCCTCTACGAGTGGACTCCGGACACTCAGAACCCACCTTCTCAGGATGGGACCTATGGAAAGCCCTGATGAGACGAGAGGCTTTAATGTCCGTCACTGGGACCCACATCCTCTCCTCAGGACCATACCCCTCCCAGTGAACAAGGTACTGAAGAGAACCGCGGACAAGACGAGAATCCACAATCCCAGAGACCTGAAATTCAAGATTCCCATCAACCATAATCGGAGGAGGAGGCAAAGGCGAGGGTACAATGGGTTGAACATAAGGTTTCAATAAGGACTTATGAAAAACATTATGGATCTTCCAAGTCTGAGGAAGATCAAGACGGTATGCAACAGGATTGATGACAGACAGGATTTTGTAGGGCCCAATAAACCTAGGACCCAACTTCCAGGAGGGAACCTTCAATTTGATATTCTTGGTAGACAACCACACCAGATCACCAACATTCAGGTCCGGACCAAGCACACGTCTCTTATCAGCCACACGCTTATATCTCTCACTCATGCTCTTTAGATTATCTTGAATCTTTTGCCAAATAGATGACAAAGACAAGGAGAATCTGTCCTCATCAGGTAAACCAGAAGACCCCTCTCCCGAGAAAGTCCCAAACTGTGGATGAAACCCATATGCACCAAAAAATGGTGACTTATCAGAGGACTCCTGACGACGGTTATTTAAAGCAAACTCAGCAAGGGACAAAAAAGAACACCAATCCTCTTGATTCTCCGCCACAAAACAACGCAGATATGTCTCCAGATTCTGATTGACACGCTCTGTCTGGCCATTCGACTGCGGGTGGAAAGCAGAAGAGAATGACAACCGAACCCCCAAGCGAGAACAGAAAGCCTTCCAGAATCTGGAAACAAACTGCGTGCCCCTATCAGAGACTATGTCTGAAGGAATACCGTGCAATTTGACAATGTGATCAACAAATGCCTGCGCCAGCGTCTTAGCATTGGGCAAACCAGTAAAAGGGATGAAATGCACCATTTTGCTAAAACGGTCCACCACCACCAGAATCACAGTCTTCCCCGAGGAACGAGGCATGTCCGTTATGAAGTCCACGGACAGATGTGTCCAAGGACGGGAAGGAATGGGTAAGGGAAGGAGAGGACCTGATGGCCGTGAATGAGGGACTTTGGCACGAGCGCAAGTCTCGCAGGCTGCCACAAACCCCTCAACCGACTTACGAAGCGCAGGCCACCAGAATCTCCGAGCGATGAGATCCAGTGTGGCTCTTACCCCCGGGTGCCCAGCAAGGACCGTATCGTGGTGTTCTTTAAAAATCTTGTGTCTTAAAGCGAGAGGCACAAACAACCTCCCAGGAGGACAAAGATCAGGAGCCTCTGACTGGGCTGCCTGCACCTCTGCCTCCAATTCAGGAAAAAGAGCAGAGACCACCACACCTTCAGCCAAAATGGGACCCGGGTCTTCAAAATTCCCGCCTCCCGGAAAACAACGTGACAGGGCATCTGCCTTCACATTCTTAACTCCAGGGCGGAACGTGACAACAAAATTAAACCTAGAAAAGAACAACGACCATCTGGCCTGTCTCGGGTTCAGACGCTTGGCTGACTCCAAGTAGGCCAGATTTTTATGGTCAGTAAATACGATAATAGGGTGTCTGGCTCCCTCTAGCCAATGGCGCCATTCCTCAAAAGCCAACTTGATGGCCAACAATTCCCTATCTCCCACATCGTAATTTCTCTCTGCGGAGGAGAGTTTTCTTGAGAAAAAGGCACACGGTCGCCAATTGGCAGGAGAGGAACCCTGAGACAAGACCGCCCCCACACCCACCTCAGAAGCATCAACCTCAACTATGAAGGGTAACGAAACATCAGGTTGCACCAAGATGGGAGCGGAAGCAAAACTCTCCTTGATATCAGAAAAAGCCTTACGCGCCTCTACCGACCAGGAGGAAAAATCTACCCCCTTTCTAGTCATATCAGTGAGTGGTTTAACAATAGAAGAATAATTCAAAATGAACTTCCTGTAATAATTGGCAAAGCCCAAAAAACGCATCAGCGCCTTTTGATTCTCAGGAAGCTCCCACTCAAGCACAGCGCGGACCTTCTCGGGGTCCATGCGAAAACCAGAAGCGGAGAGAAGAAACCCCAGAAATTGAATTTCTGGAACCGCAAACACACATTTTTCCAGTTTCGCATATAATTTATTCTCCCGCAGAATGAGCAAGACCTGACGTAAATGTTCCTTATGAGTTTTGAAATCGGGAGAAAAAATCAAAATGTCATCCAAATACACCAATACAAATTTTCCCATCAAATGATAAAAAATGCTGTTCACGAAATGCTGAAAAAAGGCTGGGGCATTCATCAAACCAAAAGGCATAACCAAGTTTTCAAAATGGCCCTCAGGGGTATTGAAGGCCGTCTTCCATTCGTCCCCTTCTCTGACCCTGACCAGGTTGTATGCCCCTCTTAAATCTAATTTGGAAAAGACTTTAGGCCCAACAACCTGGTTAAATAGGTCCGGGATCAGAGGAAGCGGATAAGGGTCACGAATTGTGATATTGTTCAGCTCCCTGAAATCCAGACAAGGTCTTAAAGAACCATCTTTTTTCTTAACAAAGAAAAAACCAGCGGCAACAGGTGACTTCGAGGGTCGTATGTGTCCCTTTCTCAGACTCTCAGAGATATAAGCACACATAGCGACCCTTTCAGGTTGGGAAAGATTGTATAAACGAGATTTAGGCAGCTTGGCGTCTGGGATGAGATTAATAGGGCAATCGTACTCCCTGTGCGGGGGCAAATCCTGAACTCCACTCTCAGAGAAGACATCCGAAAATTCAGAGAGAAAAGATGGTATAGTCTTAGTAGCAACCTCAGAAACAGATGTCATGAGGCAATTCTCTCTGCAAAAGTCACTCCAACCATTTATTTGCTTCGCTTGCCAGCTGCATGGGCTCCTGCTCAGAAGGGGCTGACAGCGACTGAGACCCCTGTGCACTGAATGAGACCGCTGCACAGTCCTGGGACCGAGTATGACAGGAAGGAGTGATCTCTCCTCTCTCTCTAAGACGCCTGTCAATACGAACGGCCTGAGACATAGCAGAGTCCAAAGAAATAGGCCTTTCATGAAAGGCAAATGCATCTTTCAATCCCTCTGAAAGACCATGGCAAAATTGACTTCGGAGTGCAGCATCATTCCAACCAGTATCAGCTGCCCATCTCCGAAATTCTGAGCAGTATATTTCTGCGGATTGTTTACCCTGGCATAAGAGACGTAGTCTAGACTCCGCCAGAGCAATACTATCCGGATCATCATATATCTGACCCAGGGCTAAAAAGAATTCATCCACTGAACGGAGAGGCCGTGCCCCCTCCGGCAGCGAAAAGGCCCAGGACTGAGCGTTACCTCTGAGCAGCGATATAATGATCCCCACCCTCCGTTCCTCATCTCCAGAGGAAAGGGGAAGAAGGCGAAAATGGAGTTTGCAAGCCTCTCTAAAACGCACAAAATTCTCACTACCCCCGGAGAACGTATCCGGGAGCGAGATCTTAGGCTCAGAACAAACTCCATGAACGCAAGCTGAACCGGTCACTTGAAGCTGAGAAAAAGTCTTACGGAGGTCAGCTACCTCCAATGAAAGACCCTGGAAGCGTTCAGCCAAAAGTGAAACCGGATCCATGCTTAAGACGGTTTTGGCGGCTTATAATGTCACGGAATGAGTACAGGTAACAAGGCAAAACAACATGCATAAATGACTCGCTGGATCCAAAAGCTAAGGAACAAAAGGGAGACCCCTGTAGAAGACCTGGCACTTTCCCTGGCTGCTCAGCCTATGCATAGATCCGAATGGTGGAGGTATGCATATCCACGTACCTTGACTATATAACCCCTGAGCACCCTACAATAGTGAGGGGACACGACCACCGGCTCCCTACACCAGACACGGAGGGAGTCAGGGTCACCTGGGATCCAGCAAACAGAAAATAACAGATAACAGTTTAACACTTAACTTTGTAGAGGAGAGGAGAACCAGATGGGCATGCACACATACTCCAGGAAGAAATATAAGCCGCCCAGAAAAGCCTTCTGGGGAAGAATTTAAAGGGAAGCAATTAGTCCAACACATGACAGCTGAGAGAGGCTAACGAGAGGAGGAGCTGAATACCACAACACAGAAACTCAAGGAGGAGGTTCTGAAAGGCCTCTGTCAGAGCTTCTCAGCTGTCTGGTTGTGACATGACCCCTGTCAGACCCTCAACACTCTCCCTATGCTGCTAAAGCACATGCCCGGATCCAAATGGTGGAACGAGGCATGCCCGCGTACCTTAGACTGATGAGCCCTGTAACCCCTACAATAGTGGAAGGGGCACGGCCACCGATGCCCTGCTCAGAATATGGAGGGAACCGTGGCCACCTCAGATCCAGTCAGGAAATCACCAGGTACACAACAAAGTCTGCACACTTAGCTGATGGAGCTGCAGCCGCAGAGAAGACGGATCCAAGGGCCGCTGGCAATATCCGGAGTGCTTGCAGCAGCAGAACACAGGTCCAGAGAACTAGTAGCTTAAGAAGTGAAGATACTCAAGGCAGAGCTACAACTGAAAAGATAAATATAATCCACGCCCTGCAATAGGAGGAGGGGTGAATTAAAGGCAGGGAAATCAAACGCAGGAGAGACAGCTGGGAGTAAAGACCTCATCACAGGGGCGGAGAAACAGAACAGTGAGAACACCTCCAAACTCTAAGTGACATCATCACAGGGGTGGAGACACAGAGCTGTGAGAACGTCTCAAAGCTCTGGTAGTGACACTACCCCCCCCTCTACGGGTGGACTCCGGACACCCAGGACCCACCTTCCCAGGATGAGCCCTATAAAATGCCCTGATAAGGCGAGTGGCTTTAATGTCCGACATCGGAACCCACATCCTCTCCTCAGGACCATAACCCTTCCAATGAACGAGGTACTGAAGAGAACCGCGGACAATGCGAGAGTCCACAATTCTGGAAACCTCAAACTCCAGATTGCCATCAACCAAAATCGGAGGAGGAGGCAAAGAGGAGGGTACCGTGGGCTGGACATATGGTTTTAAGAGAGATCTGTGAAATACATTATGTATCTTCCAAACCCGTGGAAGATCAAGACGGAAGGCAACAGGATTGATGACTGACAAAATTTTATAAGGCCCAATAAACTTGGGACCCGATTTCCAGGAGGGAACCTTCAGTTTAATATTTCTTGTAGACAACCACACCAGATCACCCACATTCAGGTCCGGACCAGGCACACGTCTCTTATCAGCCACACGCTTATACTTCTCACTCTTCTTTCTGAGATTACTCTGAATCTTTTGCCAAATGGTAGACAAAGACGAGGAAAATCTCTCCTCCTCAGGTAAACCAGAAAGAGCCCCTCCCGAGAATGTCCCAAACTGCGGATGGAACCCATATGCACCAAAAAATTGTGACTTATCAGAAGATTCCTGACGACGGTTGTTCAAAGCAAACTCAGCAAGAGGGAGAAATGAACACCAATCCTCCTGGTTCTCCGCCACAAAACAGCGCAAATATGTCTCCAGATTCTGATTGAGGCGATCAGTCTGACTATTCGACTGCGGGTGAAAAGTAGAAGAGAAGGACAGCCGAACCCCCAGGCGAGAACAGAAAGCCTTCCAGAACCTGGACACAAACTGCGTGCCTCTATCGGAAACAATATCAGAGGGAATGCCGTGCAATTTAACAATATGGTCGACAAAAGCTTGCGCCAACGTTTTAGCATTGGGTAAACCAGGGAAAGGAACGAAATGAGCCATCTTGCTAAAACGGTCCACGACCACCAGGATCACCGACTTCCCCGAGGAACGAGGAAGATCCGTGATAAAGTCCATGGACAGGTGTGTCCAAGGACGGGAAGGTATGGGTAACGGGAGAAGGGAACCTGAAGGTCGTGAACGAGGGACCTTAGCGCGAGCGCACGTCTCACAAGCAGCCACAAAACCCTCCACAGACTTACGAAGAGCCGGCCACCAAAATCTCCGAGCAATGAGATCTACCGTGGCTCTACTCCCGGGGTGACCAGCAAGAACCGTATCATGATGTTCCTTAAAGAGTTTGTGACGTAGCTCAGGAGGCACGAACAACTTCCCGGAGGGACAACGGGCAGGTGCCTCAGTCTGGGCAGCCTGGACCTCGGCCTCCAAATCGGAATATAGAGCAGAAACAACTACCCCCTCCGCCAAAATGGGACCCGGGTCCTCGGAGTTTCCTCCTCCCGGAAAACAGCGAGAGAGAGCATCAGCCTTCACATTCTTGATCCCAGGGCGGAAAGTAACAACAAAATTGAATCTGGAGAAGAACAGAGACCATCTGGCCTTGTCTCGGATTCATACGCCTGGCCCACTCCAAGTACGCCAGATTCTTATGGTCGGTAAAAACGGTGATAGGGTGCCTGGCCCCCTCCAACCAATGGCGCCATTCCTCGAAAGCCAACTTGATGGCCAACAACTCCCTATCTCCCACATCATAGTTTCTCTCTGCCGGGGAGAGTTTTCTAGAGAAAAAGGCACAAGGTCGCCATTTGGCAGGAGAGGGGCCCTGGGACAAAACTGCACCCACACCCACCTCGGAAGCATCCACCTCAACAATAAAAGGTAAGGAAACATCGGGATGCACCAAGATGGGAGCAGACGCAAAACTCTCTTTAATCTTAGAAAAGGCTGCAAGCGCCTCCTCCGACCAAGAGGAAAAATCCGTCCCCTTTTTTGTCATGTCAGTAAGGGGTTTGACAATAGAGGAATAATTCAAAATGAACTTTCTGTAGTAGTTAGCAAAACCCAGAAAGCGCATCAATGCCTTCTGATTTTCAGGAAGCTCCCACTCCAGCACAGCACGGACCTTCTCCGGATCCATGCGAAAACCAGAAGCAGAGAGGAGAAAACCCAGAAATTGAATCTCCGATACCTAAAAAGACATTTCTCCAGCTTGGCATACAGTTTATTCTCCCGCAGTATCTGCAGGACCTGAAAAAGATGATCCTGATGGGTCTGAACATCAGGGGAAAAAATCAAAATATCATCAAGATACACCAATACAAATTTCCCCATTAAATGATAGAAAATACTATTAACAAAATGCTGAAAGACGGCCGGAGCATTCATCAGGCCGAAAGGCATAACGAGATTCTCGAAATGCCCGTTAGGGGTATTAAAGGCCGTTTTCCATTCATCCCCCTCTCTGACCCTGACCAGGTTGTACGCGCCTCTCAGATCCAATTTGGAAAACACCTTGGCCCCAACAATTTGGTTGAAGAGGTCCGGGATCAGAGGAAGGGGATAGGGATCGCGAATCGTGATACGGTTCAGCTCCCTAAAATCTAAACAAGATCTCAGAGAGCCATCTTTTTTTTTAACAAAAAAAAAACCCGCGGCAACAGGTGACTTTGAGGGACGAATATGCCCCTTCTCGAGACTCTCGGAGATATAGGTTCGCATTGCGAGTCTTTCCGGTTGTGAGAGATTGTAGAGGCGTGCTTTTGGCAGCTTGGCGCCGGGAATGAGGTTAATGGGACAGTCAAACTCCCGGTGAGGAGGTAGCTCCTGAACACCGCTCTCGGAAAACACATCCGAGAAATCAGAGAGAAATGATGGCACAGTTTTAGTAGACACCTCTGCAAAAGTCGCTGTGAGACAATTCTCTCTACAAAAGTCACTCCACTCCTTTATTTGCCTTCCTTGCCAATCAATAGTGGGGTTATGTCTAGTGAGCCAGGGTATCCCCAAAACTAGAGGAGAAGGCAATCCGTTAAGGACAAAACAAGATATCTCCTCCACATGAGTGTCACCTACAGCTAGCCGGATATTGTGAACAATGCCTTTCAGAGATCTCTGCGAGAGTGGAGCAGAGTCGATAGCAAAAACAGGTATATCCTTTTCTAATGTACAAACCTGAAAACCATGCAAGGCTACAAATTGAGTGTCAATAAGATTGACGGCCGCTCCACTATCGACAAAAATCTCACAAGGAATGACTTTGCTCTCTAGCGCCACCCTGGCAGACAGGAGAAAACGGGAACTGCAGGTCAGAGGAATAGCATCAATTCCCACATGAACTTTGCCCAAAGTAGCAGATGAAGCAGAACTTGATGATCCACCTCTTGAGGTTTTTCTCTTATTATCGCTCTTAGTACAGTTCAGGAATCTCCTAGACGGACAAACATTTGCCAAATGACCTATGCCCCCACAACAAAAACACACCATATTCTGAGGACTAAATCCTCTTTTATCAGGGGCAAGTCGGCCTAGCTGCATGGGCTCCTCCTCAGAGGGGAGCGAGACAGGATGAGACCCCTGCATATTGAATGAGTCCGCACCATTGCCCCTAGACTGACAATGGCTGGACGGAGAGGTCTTGTTTCTTTCCCTTAGACGCCTGTCAAGGCGTACCGCCAATGACATGGCAGACTCTAAGGACGTTGGTCTCTCATGGAAAGCAAAGGCATCTTTCAAACCCTCTGAGAGACCATGACAGAACTGACTTCGGAGTGCAGCATCATTCCAGCCTGAATCAGCTGCCCATCTCCGAAATTCAGAACAATAAAGCTCCGCAGACAGTTTGTTCTGGCATAAAACACGTAAGTTCGATTCTGCCAGAGCAACACGATCCGGGTCATCATATATCTGCCCCAGGGCCACAAAAAATCTTTCCACGGATCGAAGGGAGGGATCCCCTGATGACAGCGAAAAAGCCCAAGTCTGAGCATTACCCCTGAGCAGGGAGATGACAATCCTCACCCTCTGTTCCTCATTACCAGAGGAGTGGGGACACAAACAAAAATGGAGTTTACATGCCTCTCTGAAGCGAACAAATTCTCACTGCCCCCGGAGAACGTTTCCGGAAGTGAGACCTTTGGCTCGCAACAGACTCCATGAGCCGGAGCAGAGCCCAATGTTTGTAGCTGAGTCACAGATTGACGGAGATCCGCTACTTCCAAAGAAAGACCCTGCATGCGGTCAACCAAGCCAGAAAGCGGATCCATGTCAACAAGGACGGTTTTGGTGGATTATAATGTCACGGCTGTTTAAGGGTAACCAGAGCATACACAGTAAGAAGAGCTACTGACCGGACCCAAACTAGGGAAGAGAAAGGGTGACCCCTGTCAGACCCTCAACACTCTCCCTATGCTGCTAAAGCACATGCCCGGATCCAAATGGTGGAACGAGGCATGCCCGCGTACCTTAGACTGATGAGCCCTGTAACCCCTACAATAGTGGAAGGGGCACGGCCACCGATGCCCTGCTCAGAATATGGAGGGAACCGTGGCCACCTCAGATCCAGTCAGGAAATCACCAGGTACACAACAAAGTCTGCACACTTAGCTGATGGAGCTGCAGCCGCAGAGAAGACGGATCCAAGGGCCGCTGGCAATATCCGGAGTGCTTGCAGCAGCAGAACACAGGTCCAGAGAACTAGTAGCTTAAGAAATGAAGATACTCAAGGCAGAGCTACAACTGAAAAGATAAATATAATCCACGCCCTGCAATAGGAGGAGGGGTGATTTAAAGGCAGGGAAATCAAACGCAGGAGAGACAGCTGGGAGTAAAGACCTCATCACAGGGGCGGAGAAACAGAACAGTGAGAACACCTCCAAACTCTAAGTGACATCATCACAGGGGTGGAGACACAGAGCTGTGAGAACGTCTCAAAGCTCTGGTAGTGACACTCCTTCACCATCTTCCAAAATGTTTCCCTCCTTGTGACACTAGGCAGCATATCAGGGTGAGAATGCTTCTGGTTTTGCACCGTTTTGCTTGTCCTCTCCACCAGAGGATGAGAAGTTCTCTTTGTAGCGGGGGTCGAGAAGGGTGAACAACCAGTAATCCATGTCATCTAAAATGCTCATAACTCGCGGGTCGCGGGAAAGGCAGCCTAACATGAAGTCAGCCATGTGTGCCAGAGTACCAACAGGCGAGACTTCGCTGTCGTCATCAGGAGGATGACTCTCAATCTCCTCATCCTCTTCCTCCTCTTCTTCCCACCCACGCTGAACAGATGGAATTAAACTTCCATGGGTACTGCCCTCTGTAGCGGAGGCAACGGTCTCCTGCTCCTCATTCTCCTCTTCATCGTCCAATTCGCGCTGAGAAGACGAACTGAGGGTGGTCTGGCTATCACCCTGCGTAATGTCTTCCCCCATTTCCACCTCTTCCACATGCAAAGTGTCGTCCTTAATTGTGAGCAGCGAGCGTTTGAGTAGACACAGAAGTGGGATGGTTACGCTGATAATAGCGTTATCCCCGCTCACCATCTGTGTTGATTTCTCAAAGTTTCTTAAAATCTCACATACAGTAGGTCAGACATCCATGCCCACTCCTCGCTTGTGAATAGCGGAAGCTGACTGAAAAGACGACGACCATGTTGCAGCTGGTATTCCACTACTGCCCTCTGCTGCTCACAAAGCCTGACCGACATACGAAACGTGGAGTTCCAGCGCGTGCTCGCGTAGCACAACAGCCGGTGAGCTGGCAATTTTATGCTCTGCTGCAGCGTTGACAGACCGGCTGAAGCTGTCGATGACTTGCGGAAATGGGCACACACGCAGCGCACCTTCACCAGTAGCTCAGGCAAATTGGGGTAGGTTTTGAGAAACCGCTGAACCACTAAGTTGAACACGTGGGCTAGGCATGGGATGTGTGTCAGGTTGCCGAGCTCCAAAGCCGCCACCAAGTTACGGCCATTATCAGACACAACCATGCCTGGTTCTAGGTTGAGTGGCGAGAGCCACAGCTCAGTCTGGTCTCTTATCCCCTGCTCCGCGGCGGTGTGCTGCTTGTCACCTAAGCAGATGAGCTTCAGCGTGGCCTGTTGCCGCTTCCCCACTGCAGTGCTACACTGCTTCCAGCTACCGACTGATGACTGATAAATTGGAGGTGGAAATGGAGGAGGAGACGGAGGAAAAGAAGTGGGGTTTGGAGCCACTAACGTAGGTGCTGGCAGAAACCCTGATTGACGTAGGGTCCGCAACCCTTGTCGTCGGTAGTACCTGTGCCATCCCAGGGTACGACTCGCTCCCGGCCTCCACAACATTCACCCAATGTAGCGTACCTAGCCGAATGCATTTGTCCATGTGTCCGTTGTTAAGTGGACCTTCCCAGCAACTGTGTTGGTCAGGGCACGGGTGGTGTTACGGGACACATGATGGTGTAAGGCGGGCACGGCACACCGTGAAAAATAGTGGCGGCTGGGGACAGAGTACCGCGGGACGGCCGCCGGCATCAGGCTGCGGAAGGCCTCAGTGTCCACAAGCCTAAATGGCAACATTTCCAGGGCCAGTAATTTTGAAAGGTGCCAATTTAGTGCTTTGGCCTGTGGGTGGGTGGGTATTTTCGCTTGCGTTAAAGGGCCTGGGGTAAGGACATTTGGACGCTGTGCTGGGACACGGAAGTGGATGTGGTCGCTGATGGTGCTTGCGAAGGTGCAGCATCACGGCCACTTTCCCGTCGCCTTCTGCTAGCCTTTTTTATTTTAAATGTGATATATGCTTGAAAGTATGTCACACGTACAGTTACACAGGACTTGGAAGTGTATGCGCATTTTTTTTTACAAAGGTACGTATTTGTGATTAGGTACCACAGGTAATGTCACTGTTCGCAGTGTCTACGGAAAAAGTACACTGGAAGTTACTGATATTTTAGGGATGCGCACACTTTAAACAGGAGATGTGGCGCGGATAATTTAACTGTCCGCAGCGGCCTATTACACGGTATTTAGCACAGGATGCTGTTACACATTATAGTCCTTAAAAGGACTTTTAGGTCTCTGAAATTTTTTTGTAAAAAAATCTTCCTATTACACTCCCTACACTGTCTGTCCCCCCTATGCAGAGCTCTCCCTAACACTGAGCAATTTAGCGCAGGATGCGCTACAAACATATATTGCTGCTGTCACACACAATAGTCCTTAAAAGGACTGTTGGGTCTCTGAAACACTCTCTGTCTCTTCCTATGCTCAGTTCTCCCTGACTACGAATGAGCCGAACATGTGCATAGCACCCGATGACGCGTTCTGGCCAGCCAATCACTGTAATGCCAGCAGCCAACATGGCTACAGCATTACAGTGAGGGCAGTACTTACCTGCACGTTTATTGGCTGCGTAGCATGGAGGAGACTCAAGCATGGCGCTCGAGCACATGCGGTACTCGGCCGAGCATGCTCGATCATCACTAAATATGAGCTGACTGTAGGGGCTGCTAGGCGCCTTTCAGGGGAATGGGACTGAGCTGCAGTAACAGGCACAGCCACAACTCTGTGTGTGGCGCTGTCCCTGCTATAATGTTAATAATGAAGGGGAAGACCAAGTGATTATTAGTTGCACAGCATTTTCTCCTTGGCCACAATACATGGTGTTCCTTTAAGGGGTTTTCTTGGACTTAGGAGAGGCCACCTACATTTCATTGGTGTGAGTCTAATGCTTGGGACCTTAATTGACTGAATTTTGGAACATAAACCATTTTACAGTGTTATGCCTGTGTTTACAGTGAAGGGGTCCTATATATAGCTAATTGGAGGGAAGCCAAGATTTAAACCTCGCCAATCAAATAAGTATTTATGGCCTATGCCTTGGACACACCATTAAACTTTTTACTGCCAAGGAGGACGTATGTCATATGACTTTAAATGCTTGATGTGACCATAATATAAGAGCCTGATGGAAGTTGCATTCACAGGCGACAATCTTAGCTTTCATAGGACACCAGGCTGATTATTCTAGGTGACATTGTCAGGGAGTAGCGCTAATTTGAAGTTGAGGAGCGCCATGAGAAGTTTAGCTTCCTGGTGGTTCTGTGTCTGTGTAGGTTCGGAGGGAGGAGGAAGCTAATGAGAGCAGAAGATCACAGCCACTTACAGTCATCAACACCCTGAAGTACATCCAGTGATCTGAACCTTTCTTTGTGCTATCACCCCTCTTACCAATCATAACTTGTTACTGTCACCTCTCCCTGTACAGCTTCCGGTGACCCCAGGATGACGGTCCAGGAACGTTTTTCATGTTATCACCCCTCTTACCAATCACCCCTTGTTACTGTCACCTCTCCCTGTACAGCTTCCGGTGACCCCAGGAAGACGGTCCAGGAACGTTTTTCATGTTATCACCCCTCTTAGCAATTACATCCTGTTACTGTCATGTGTCTTGCTCTACAGACTCTAGTGACCCCAGGGAGTAGATGCAAGAGCTTTTCTTCATGTTCTAACCCCTCTCACCAATCACATCCTGATATTATCAGCTCCCCCTCTACATCCTCCAGTGACCTCAGGGGAGAAGTACTGGTACTTTTCTTCATGTTATCACCTCTATTACCAATTACTACTTATTGCTGTTATCTCCCCCCCTGTACAGCTTCCAGTGACCCCAGGGGGAGGGTACAGGAACCCTTCTCCATGTTATCACCTCTATTACCAATTACAGCCTGTTACAACCCTCTCTATACTATACAGCCTCCAGTGACTTTACCTTTTCTTCATGCTATCACCCCTCTTACCAATCACAACCTGTTTCTGTCATCTCTCCTCTATAGCCTCCATTGACCCTAGGAGAGAATCTAGGAACTTTTTTGCTCATCGTCCCTCTTACCAATCATGTCTTGATACTGTCATGCCCCCCTGTACAGCCTCCACTGTCCCGAGAGTGAAAATACTGGAACTTTTCTTTATGTTATCATCCCCTTATCAATCACAGCCTTTTAGTGTAATCTCCTCCCTGTACAGCCTCCAGTAATATCAGGGGGAAGGGGTACCTCCTCTTACCAATGTAACAAACCTATTACTGTCATATTACACCCAGTACAGCATATAGAAACTATTAGTAAATATGGCTAAAGTTGTGTAAAAATAATATATTTTAACATTTTAAAATTCAGGTCTTATTTGCGTTTGTCATGGTCCTCTAAGCAGCACAGAGTATTTCAGGAGAGGAGTCTGCAACTGTATGAGAGGTCTTACAATAAAGGAATTGTACAAAAATGTTCAAAAAAGAAATAGAGGAAAAAAAAAGCTAGAACCAGCCGTGTACCTCGCATGGATCCAGAGATATCTCCATATCAAGCTAAAAAGCTCAATGGGAGTGTCTTTTCTGCTACAGCTGAGGGGCCGTGTCTCAGCTCTGCCTATTACAACTCAGGGGGCGTGTCTCAGCTCTGCCTATCACAGCTTAGGGGGCGTGTCACAGCTCTGCCTATCACAGCTCAGGGGGTGTGTTTCAGCTCTGCCTATTCAGCTCAGGGTGTGTGTCTCAGCTCAGCCTATTACAGCTCAGGGGGTGTGTCTCAGCTCTGCCTATCACAGCTCAGGGTGTGTGTCTCAGCTCTGCCTATCACAGCTCAGGGTGTGTGTCTCAGCTCTGCCTATCACAGCTCAGGGGGTGTGTCTCAGCACTGCCTATCGCAGCTCAGTAGGCAGTTGAAGGATGTAACTGAGCATGTGCGGCCATCTCAGTGAGCAGGACAAAGAAAAAAAAAATATATATAAAAAAGCAGGTGGCGCTATACAGATACATTTTATTGATTAACTCACTGGCTATGCAAAATTTAGAATTACATGCAATTACTTACACTGACATCGGGGGGAGAGGGGGGGCAGGATCCTTTTTAATGTTATCACCCCCTTATCAAACACAGCCTGTTATTATAATTTCCTCCCTGTATGGACTCCGGTAATCTCAGGGGTACAGAATTTTGTATTTATTTCATCACTGCCTCTTACCAATGTAACAAACCTATTACTGTCATCTTCCACCCAGTACAGCATACAGGAACTATAAGTATATGCCTAAAGTGGTGTAAAAATAAAAAAAATTAAAAATTTTTAATTCTGGTTTTATTTGTGCTGGTTACGGTCCTCTAAGCAGCACAGAGTATTTCAGGTGAGGAGTCAGCGTGCATATGGGAGGTCTTACAATAAAGGAATTGTACAAAGAAAGTTTAAAAAGAGATAAAAAGTAAAAAAAAAAAAACTTTGTAAGAAGTTTGAGTTGCGCGGCTGACATCTGCTCTCCCTGCAGTTTATCATACTTCTACATAAATATATGCAGAATAGACAGAGAGAATGGCTGATTAATTTGGCATGAGACATTCGCCTCCAGTGCCCATACATCTCGGGCGCCACAAGGTATAAAATCAAACATGACATGAAAAGCCGACACTAGTCCAACCAGATCTTGTCGCTTGATCTGCCTTTCTGCCTTGGGGGGGAAACCCTGTATTTACCGCTGTAATCAATAAGGGTCATTTATTATTCATGTTCCTCCCCCTCCTGGCAGCCTTGCGCTTTTTGGATATTTTTTTTAACTGCCAGGAACATCTTATTAATGTACTAAGTTCAATCCACTGTAATCCGAAGGACGCCCTTAAAGGCCGTATAATTAGGCTGAGGTTCCCGCGTTGCGACCTTGTCAAGTGTACGTGCAAAAATAAAATCAAAAGTGAATGAAGACGAGGCACCTGCCAATAGTTCCCAGCTCACAACAGAAAAAAATGATAAAATCACACTCAGGGTCGCAGAGATGAATTCTGGGTAGCCTGAGGGTCGATATGGAGAGATGATGGGTGGGTGAGGCCGAGAGGTGCACAAACACGAGGGAGCCGAGGTTGGCGCTTGCTTGATTTTTCTCTTTTAACGAGACGGTGAATATTTTGATAGATTAGACGCCCTGAGCCCTTCACATTACCATATCCTAAAGAATATAAAAAGAGGCGTCGTAAAATCTTCTAAGTCGCGCATATTGATCCTCCATTCGCGGGATCGCTCCACATTACAGTTTGTCGGAATTCCCACCAGCAATGACTAAATTGTCATAAATATCAGCGCCGTGCGGCCTTCATTTTCTAAGCACTTATAGATTTTCCTAATTGGCCGGTTACGGCACATGAATAACTTTGAATTGCAGATTACTGTACGACGCCGGCGCCGAGTGAAGACCGGATCTTTTCTTTTCTTTTCCAATTCTAACCTTATTACGCCGGTTGGGAGATGAAAATGAGAAGTCGTTACAGCGATTTATGGTTGACGACTAACGATTGTTAAAGGGAAACATACTGGAGGCTGGAGAAGGTTTAACGTCTGCAATTATTTCCAAAATCTCCAGGAATATTAGGGCAGCGGCGGCTACTTTTGATCGTTGCATATTATACATATTTGTTACAATAGGCGAGTGCGGCCATATTGAATGCGATCTATGGACACCTGGGTGAACCATATGGAAATCCACATCAACTCCTCATCTCAATGTATTGGATATTGGGTTAGGGGTTGCATTTGGGTTTGGTCTATACATCTGCAGGTTGTAGACTACTATTATACCAGAACCAGAAATTCTGAAGATGCAGTTGCTTAAAAGTAAGTGAACCCCCGAGCAGCATCTCCATATGCACTTGTTGAACATCTCATTAATATTAACTGGACCTCACTTACTTCAGACGTGTGAAGACTTTCCACCAGATGCTAGGTTTTCCATCCATTCAGCCATGATTATTGGGGTCCAGGATCAATAGCAGGAGATAAGTCATGGCCCATTGGATGGGGTTGATGCCAGGGCTCTATGCAGTCATGTTCTCCCATCCAGTAAACATTTTTATGGACTTCACTTTGCACCCAAGGACAGAAAAGGGCCTTGTGGACTTCTCCAACACGTAGCACCATTCATGGTGGCCCTAGACTTGTGTCGTTATACCCAAGCGCTTGGTCAACATTGCAGAATACTGCCCTGACTCTCTTACACTGGGTGAGGGCATGGGCTGGTAAGTCAATAAGTGTAGAGGGCCCCTGTGCAAGAACAATAAGTGGCCCCTGGGCTGTTCAGGAGCTGATTTGCTAAAGGACTGATGCTGGTCATAGAGCTCTTCCATCATGGCTCCCCTGAACAAGTTTGCAGCTTCATATCTGCTGATAGCTAATAAATGTGAAGGCTCTGGCAGTGGTACCTCGCCACCATATACATGCTTGGTTGAGTGGAGCATGCATGTTGGACTAGAGTGAAATAGCTTTTGGCCATATGAGAGTTTCGTAGATATTTATCTCATGTGTACGGCTAGACTAATCTTCTAATGGCAAGGTGTGATTATGGCGACCATGGGGGCCTCAACTGGACCCCAGTCATGGAAAGATGTGTTAGAGCCATAGCTGATCTTGCCTAAACTTCAATAATGTCCTACAGTTTTAAGGTATGCAGAAGACATACCGGACTATCCTCTTATAGCATGGCCACTTGTCTTTCTCTGCAGGAAAGGTGATAAGTGGATGCCACAAAGTTCTGGAGCCATATATCTCAAGAAAAAGTAAAAAACGGACAATTAGGAATCCAGCCTGTCCCATAATGAAAGATTTTCAGCCAATCCTGTCCAAATGGACCAGCATCTGCTATGTAATGATTGGTCATGGGATGTCACATGACTGATCACACTTAGAATTAGAATTTGCATTGAAATTTGTACGCAGCCGCCATCCATTGTATTTTTGTGGTGACTAGAGATGAGCGAATCGAATCCCGCGAAGTGGAATTCGATCTGAATTTCAGGATAAATTCTATTTCCCTAGAAGCCGAACTGCCTCGTGCTTCGCGTCAGCGAATCAATTCAACCTGACATAGTATAAAAAAAAACAAAAAAATCAAGCTTACCTCCTCCATTTGCTCGCGACGGGCCGCCAGCCTCCATCTTGCTTGAAGATTTAGGCCGAAATCCTGTGCGGGGCGAGATTACATAATGACGCCGGCCGGCGTGATGACATCATACGTCACCACGCCAGCCAGCGTGATGATGTCATACGTCGCCCCTCAGGATTTTGGCCGAGATCTTCAAGCAAGATGGCGGCCGCCGGCCCGTCGCGAGCAAATGGAGGCGGTAAGTTTGATCCCAAAAATTTTTTATTGTTAATTTTACACTCAGATGCTGCGATCATGAATGAACGCGGCATCTGAGGGGTACAGTGACTGAGGCGGGGCGCTATCATAGCTCCCTGTCATTGCACCCGCTACTTACAAAATAATGTGCTTCGTGACAAAGTAATTCGTCATAAAGCAAATTTTTTTGTAAAATTCGGGGAATCAGCCGAATTAAACTTTTGAGAAATTCGCTCATCTCTAGTGGTGACAGCCAAGGATCAAGGAAGCTGCTGCCCAATACCGGCCGTCCCAGTCCTGAGGTGCAAGAATCGGCAAAGCCTCGCTCCAAAATGGTGCAAAAATCACTTAAAATCCCATCAGTTTGCAATCAAAGAATGATCCTGCGCAGAGATTTATGCCGCGTTCCCGCTGATCCCTTCACCCGGATACGATGAGCGCGGTCTGCTGCTCTGTGACGCTCGCCGTCCCTCTCCTTTCCTGGTGTTTGATTTTAATATTTTAAACTATCGTCCTGCCGGGTGATTTATTCATCCGTGTTTCATGGATGTAACACATGTGAGACTCAGGGCCAAACCAACCGGCAGAGGAAGAGGGGGGGGGGGGGGGAGCTCCCGCCTCCGCAGTAATAACACTTTAATAAAATGACCCCATTGTGTCAACGGAATGAAACAGATGAGGTAATTAAAGGCGTCTCATAAAACGAGTCCGTTAGCAGATGAAATGTTCGAGTCTCCAGGTGAAGGTGTAATCCTGCCGAGATCGCCGCATATATTAGTGTGCCGGCCTGCCTTAAAACAACGTCATAAATTAAAAATAGGGCAGCGCAGCGTCCACCCCAGAATATTAAATTGCAACCGGCGAATGTGTAATGAAGACGATAAATACTCATTCCCTGCATCAGATAATTGTTTTGTTTCATTTATATATGAATTCATTAAGGGTCAGGATGTGAAGAGGACCCATGCCAGGACCATACCACCCAACATGGCCTAAATGTGCATACAGTCTTCAGCATGGACCCTGAAATGCCCTCCACCCTAAACTCTTTGTAACGGCTGCGGAGCCCAGAGGAGTTATCTCCCCCACAGTCCATAGAGCAATACAGAGAAATTACAGAGGAGTCGTTCCATCAAGGCAACTCTGCTCTATATGGTCTATGAGGACATGGTTGCCATAGAGGGTGGGCTCCTATCCAATTATCCAGAGAGGGGAGCAACCAGACAGACGGCTCGGCTCCAATGTGGAAGAGTTGGTGCAACCATGTACTGGGATTGGTTCACATTAGTGTTACGGCTTCCATTGATAATGGCGCAATGATTACTGAGATGGATCAATTTTTTGAAGGACCCAAAATGATTCTGATGAACTCATTAACTTTAAAGGGGTCTGATAGGTTTCCATCGAGCTAGACTTCCCATCAAAAACCCAGAAGAAACCCCGAAGCCCAACTGTGAACACAAATGTCTTTGGTTACTAGTATGTGACTTATAAGAAGTTCTGGAGACATTGTTTCAATATTTTGTTGCAATTACCGTATTTTTCGCCCTATAAGACGCACCTAGGTTTTAGAGGGTGAAAATGGGGGAAAAAAATATTTTGAACAGAAGGTGTGTTAAAACTTTTAATAAAATAACAGACCAATATGTTAATATTAATAAGGGGGTGACTTTATTGGGGGGTGACTTTATTAGGGGAGGTTACTTTATTAGCAGTGGGGTCATTAAGGTTACCTTAGAATATCTTTCTTTCAGGGCACAGCTCTGCACTTAGCCAGGAGCACGTAGTCAGGAGCACGTAGTCAGGAGCACGTAGTCAGGAGCACGTAGTCAGGAGCACGTAGCCAGGAGCACGTAGTCAGGAGCACGTAGTCAGGAGCACGTAGCCAGGAGCACGTAGCCAGGAGCACGTAGCCAGGAGCACGTAGTCAGGAGCACGTAGCCAGGAGCACGTAGCCAGGAGCACGTAGTCAGGAGCACGTAGCCAGGAGCACTTAGCCAGGAGCACGTAGTCAGGAGCACGTAGTCAGGAGCACGTAGTCAGGAGCACGTAGTCAGGAGCACGTAGTCAGGAGCACTTAGCCAGGAGCACGTAGTCAGGAGCACGTAGTCAGGAGCACGTAGTCAGGAGCACTTAGCCAGGAGCACGTAGTCAGGAGCACATAGTCAGGAGCACGTAGTCAGGAGCACGTAGTCAGGAGCACGTAGTCAGGAGCAGGCAGTGTGACGATTGAAAGGCGGAGCAGGAATGTGTGACAGGGAAGTCTGCTCCGCTCCTCGTCTGCCTGTTCCTGCGCTCCTCAACTTTCCTCCCCCTCCATCCTCCAAAACAGCGCATCGGGCCGGCCGGTCTTTACCACCCAACACTTGCTGAGACCGGCCAGTCCCATCCACAGACAGCCCACAGAGGCAACCAGCCCCTGCATCACAGCGGCGCCCGTACCTGCCACTGAATACCCGCAGCGTGTCCGGCTCCTTCGGCAAGCACCAAGCACCAGCATCGCAGCCGGCCCTTTGACCATCGCAGCGAAGCAGCGCGGAAGGTGCACTACTGTAATGCCGGACATGTTTTTTCCCTATATTCACCCCATAAGACGCACTAACTTTTTCCCCCCATTTTACTGTACTTTATGCATACATTTTCCTGAATATAATTATAGGATTCAGAGAGAAAAAAGATCTAATGTGGTCAGGCATTGAGACAAGATTTTTGGGGCCAGGGGAAATGTTAAGAAAATCAGCAGAGAGTCATTAATGCTAACAGTTAATGGTGAAAAGATAAAAGTAGGTATTTTGCTAAACTCCTTTTTTATTTTAAATGCAATTAATACTATATTTCAGTATAATGATTCATTTTATTTTCACATTGCCAGATGAAAATATTACTGCCCTGGATATACAAGAATATAATTATTATATTACAGCCACCTATGTACAAGATCATAACTACTATAATCCTGCTCCTATGTACAAGAATATAACTACTATAATACTGCTCCTATGTACAAGAATATAACTACTATAATACTGCTCATATGTACAAGATCATAACTACTATAATACTGCTCCTATGTACAAGAATATAACTACTATAATACTGCTCCTATGTACAAGAATATAACTACTATAATACTGCCTCCTATGTACAGGAATATACCTACTATACTACTGCCTCCTATGTACAAGAATATAACTACTATAATACTGCTCCTATGTACAAGAATATAACTACTATAATACTGCTCCTATGTACAAGAATATAACTACTATAATCCTGCTCCTATGTACAAGAATATAACTACTATAATACTGCTCCTATGTACAAGAATATAACTACTATAATACTGCTCATATGTACAAGATCATAACTACTATAATACTGCTCCTATGTACAAGAATATAACTACTATAATACTGCCTCCTATGTACAAGAATATAACTACTATAATACTGCTCCTATGTACAAGAATATAACTACTATAATACTGCCTCCTATGTACAAGAATATAACTACTATAATACTGCCTCCTATGTACAAGAATATAACTACTATAATACTGCTCCTATGTACAAGAATATAACTACTATAATACTGCTCCTATGTACAAGAATATAACTACTATAATACTGCTCCTATGTACAAGAATATAACTACTATAATACTGCTCCTATGTACACGAATATAACTACTATAATACTGCTCCTATATACAAGAATATAACTACTATAATACTGATCCTATGTACAAGTATATAACTACTATAATACTGCTCCTATGTACAAGAATATAACTACTATAATACTGCCTCTATGTACAAGAATATAACTACTATAATACTGATCCTATGTACAAGAATATAACTACTATAATACTGCTCCTATGTACAAGAATATAACTACTATAATACTGATCCTATGTACAAGAATATAACTACTATAATACTGCTCCTATGTACAAGAATATAACTACTATAATACTGCTACTATGTACAAGAATATAATACTATAATACTGCTCCTATGTACAAGAATATAACTACTATAATACTGCTCCTATATACAAGAATATAACTACTATAATACTGATCCTATGTACAAGAATATAACTACTATAATACTGCTCCTATGTACAAGAATATAACTACTATAATACTGCCTCCTATGTACAAGAATATAACTACTATAATACTGCTCCTATGTACAAGAATATAACTACTATAATACTGCCTCCTATGTACAAGAATATAACTACTATAATACTGCTCCTATGTACAAGAATATAACTACTATAATACTGCTCCTATATACAAGAATATAACTACTATAATACTGATCCTATGTACAAGAATATAACTACTATAATACTGCTCCTATGTACAAGTATATAACTACTATAATACTGCTCCTATGTACAAGAATATAACTACTATAATACTGCTCCTATGTACAAGAATATAACTACTATAATACTGCTCCTATATACAAGAATATAACTATTATAATACTGCTACTATGTACAAGAATATAACTACTATAATACTGCTGCTATGTACAAGAATATACCTACTATAATACTGCTCCTATGTACAAGAATATAACTACTATAATACTGCTCCTATGTACAAGTATATAACTACTATAATACTGCTCCTATGTACAAGAATATAACTACTATAATACTGCTCCTATGTACAAGAATATAACTACTATAATACTGCTCCTATGTACAAGAATATAACTACTATAATACTGCTCCTATGTACAAGTATATAACTACTATAATACTGCTCCTATGTACAAGAATATAACTACTATAATACTGCTCCTATGTACAAGAATATAACTACTATAATACTGCTCCTATATACAAGAATATAACTATTATAATACTGCTACTATGTACAAGAATATAACTACTATAATACTGCTGCTATGTACAAGAATATAACTACTATAATACTGCTCCTATGTACAAGAATATAACTACTATAATACTGCTACTATGTACAAGAATATAACTACTATAATACTGCTCCTATGTACAAGAATATAACTACTATAATACTGCTCCTATATACAAGAATATAACTATTATAATACTGCTACTATGTACAAGAATATAACTACTATAATACTGCTGCTATGTACAAGAATATAACTACTATAATACTGCTCCTATGTACAAGAATATAACTACTATAATACTGCTACTATGTACAAGAATATAACTACTATAATACTGCTCCTATGTACAAGAATATAACTACTATAATACTGCTCCTATGTACAAGAATATAGCTACTATAATACTGCTCCTATGTACAAGAATATAACTACTATAATACTGCTCCTATGTACAAGAATATAACTACTATAATACTGCTCCTATGTACAATAATATAACTACTATAATACTGCCCCCTATGTACAAGAATATAACTACTATAATACTGCTCCTATATACAAGAATATAACTACTATAATACTGCTCCTATATACAAGAATATATCTACTATAATACTGCCTCCTTGCTGAGAGGTTGTGTGTCAGGAGCTCTCCTGAGGCTTTGGATGTCTGGAGAAAGTCCAGGGAGTGGCCACCCCCGGGGGGGAAGCTCCCCAAGCAAGGCCCAGGCTTCTAGGCCAAATCTGGGAAGCACCCAGACAACTCCGTCAGGGGATGTAAATCCCAAAGTTTCTATGGACAGAAAGTATGTCAGCAGTACCAGTTCCAGCGTAAGAGAAGAAGGAAAAAGTAAGTGTCCGGTGAAACCACCTGCCAGTGTGAATGAAGGGTCACCTGTGTGCAAGACCAAAGTGTTGGAAAGTCCAGAAGTAAGAACCGTGCAGAGTGTGCAGGAGCTGAGACAATCTCCATTGCCGGCCTCAGGTGGACAATCCACCTCCACCCTGGGGAGGCAGAGGAGGACATCTCTGGAAAAGCAAACCATCCAGGAGAATCTGCAGCAGCGTGTGGTGATAGGTTCTGAGCGCAGAAAGTCTGGGGGCATGCAAGCTGTGAAGGAGATCAAAGGCAGTAATGGAGGAAGACCTCAAGGTGCTACCAGTACCGTCTCTGCTACACAGCCGGGATCCAGTCGCCCACCAGGAGATTGTGACCCAAGAGCAGTGACAGCAGCCGCAAAACTCCAGGGACTGCGAGGCTCTGCACCAAAAATGCAGATTCTTGTTCCAGGACAGACAGAAACCTGTACTGCAAACAAACAGCCTGCAAAACTCCCCAGCAGCAATCAGAGGCCTCCAGAGCAGCCACCTGAGCTCCACCTGGCTGAGCAGATCCCAGCACTGGTGAGGAGAATGGAGACGCTGAAGAAACATAAGCTGTACCTGCAGAAACAGATAAACTGCACATACAAACTAAAGGCTGCAAACCCAGGGAAGCAGGCCTTACTGGACAAGAAGCTGGACTCACTGGCCAAGGAACTCGCTGACAATGCGCAGGAGATCGACTCTGTCTTGGAGAAAATGGGACCAGTGGGAGAGACATACCGGAACCAGCAGAAGTTTGAGAAGGACAAAAACTCAGGGACCAAATCAACATCTAGGTCTGAAACCCTGCAGTCCCACGTAAGACCCATATTACAGCCGGCAACTCTTCCCTTTGAGGAGAGAGAGTTGTACAAGAAAAGTACATCTAAGAAACAAGAGCCAAGTCCTGCATCAGCCCCCGGTGAGGTACTACAAGTCCCAGCAGTAAGTACTGCGCAAAATGAAAACTGTGGACTCTTACCTGATGACAGCAATGAAGTGGCAGTGCAGACACCACAAGTCCCAGAAGGCAGTGCACTGCAGGAGGACTGTGGACTGACACCTACAGGTAACACTGTAGCAGCACCTCAGGGTGTGTCTGAGCAGGACGCTCAGGACTGTGGGGTGCAAGGGGTTAATACTGAGGACTGTAATGCTGCTGAGATGTTTGATGTCTCTGTGGATGATAATGTCCTAGCTGAGGAGTCCTCTATGGCTGCTGAGATGTCTGATGTCGCTGATATTTCTGTGTGTGATAATGTCCCAGTTGAGGAGTCCTCTATGGCTGCCATGTCTGATGTTGCTGATGTCTCTGTGGGTGATAATGTTCCAGCGGAGGAGTCATCTATGGCTGCTGGGAACATAGAGAACCCTGGTATTGATGGTGGGGAGGGGGCAGTGCAGTCTCAGGCTGAGGAGTTCCCCCCTTTAGTTACACCACAGGCAGCAGAGTCCCACAGTACGGGCGGTCAGCAGCCCACACGTCGCCCCCCGCAGGATACTGGTACTGGTCAGACATCTGGGAATGCTTGGAGTCGGGGTTCTCCATCATTTCCCTCTAACGCCAGATACACAGGCCAGGCCTTCAAGAGAAGGAACGTTGTCAGGTTTAGACATAAAGGGGCAAAAGAAGATCTACCCGACAGAAGGTGTGTGGTCAGAGACATGTTGTGCACTCAGATGGGCTTCCTGCCAGCCAACATCCTGGCAGTAATAAACCTCCCAGACAGACAGGGCTATGATATTAGCTTCAAGCTCATGTCTGATCTGGACCGGTTCTGGGCTCTCTACACCCGGGTCAGAGATACTGAGGGGTGGAACAAGTTCAGCTTCATTCCCATCTCTAAGCCTGACACTGTAAATGTCACGATCATTTTCTGGAACGAGTCTGTCCCCCCTCAGGATATTATTATCTGGCTCAGAAGGCATTGCGACCTCAAGTCAAACCTGACCAAGACCAGGGATGAGGATGGAATCTGGACTGGGGGATGGAGGGTCCTGGTTACATTACACCAGCACCAGAACATCACCCATCACCTTCCCAATTCCTTCTTCATTGGCCGGGAGAAAGGGGTTTGTTTCTATGCTGGTCAGCCCAGGCTATGCTTCAAGTGTGGGAAATCAGGTCACGTGGCGAGTGTCTGCACCATGATGAAGTGCAGCCTGTGCGGGGACATCGGCCATGTGAGCGCCACCTGCCAGAACATAAGGTGTAACCTGTGCGGTAACATCGGTCACCCCCATAGAGATTGTCCTGAAGCGTGGCATAACATCTGTAGAAATCTCCCTGATGAGGACTTAGTGGAAGGGGCAGATGTCCCAGATGAGGAGCAGGAGGAGGAGGCGCTATTGTCAGGGTCATTATACACAGTGCCAGAGACCCCACACATGAATGATACTGTGCCGGACCACCCGCAGGCAGGTAACACTGAGGGGGACATGGAGGTTGTGGAGCAGCCTGTAGAGCATCCAGTGTCTGTCTCCTCCCCTGCCCCAGCACCCACCACTGGGGAAAATAAAATCCTTAAACGGAAAAAAGATAAATCCAGCCGCAGGCCTGAGGGTGAATGGACCACCGTCCAAAAACCCACTAAAATAAGAGTGGACAGGCAGGCTGATGGAACTGTAACAACCAACAGATACGGTGTGCTCTCCGAGTCAGATGGAGAGGCAGAAATAGAGAGAGAGCTGAAGCGTATGATGGCGGAATGTGATGACGACCCAGGAGGGGATCCTCCCACAAAAAGGAGACCTCTTCATGCCGAGTCACAGGCTGTATGGGATATGGAAACTGGTAGTCAGCAAGAAAACTCTGACCCTGATTTATGATGATGGGGGTTATCTTTCTTCTTCTTCTCCTGATGGCAGACTTCCATCTTAGAGTGGTCACCAGCAATGGGAATAGTATTAGAGCTAGAAAGACCAGACATGCCGTCTACGAGCACCTGAGATACCTCAAGGCCGATGTGTTTTTCTTGCAAGAGACACGCTTAAACACCTCAGGTCTCATAAGAGAGGCAGAGCGAGAGTGGCAGTCTGGTCCGTCCTTTTGGTCGATGTCTGTGGAGCCTTATGCCGGGGTCTCTATCTTGTTTAACACCCATGATGTAATTGTACATAGACTAACGGAGATCTCGATGGGAAGGTGCCTTCTGCTAGAGATTACCATCCGAGATAGAAGACTCCGGCTTATTAACGTCTATGGGCCACAGACAGTGAGCGAAAGGACTCAGCTTTTTAATGATGTTAAGCCATACTTATTCACATCTATTCCTATTATCATGGCTGGAGACTTTAATGCCACCACTACAACCAGTGACAGGCCTAGTGGTAGACCCCTTACTAGGGACTGTAAGGTCCTAAACAACATTATTCTGCATGCCGGCCTGTCTGATGTTTTTTTACAGGGTGGTAGGCGTCCAAAGTTCACTTACACCTGTGCAGGACGCAGTAGTAGGATAGATCTGGCTCTGGTGAGTCCTACTGAAGCCATCAGTGAAAGAAGGGAAAAGACAGTCCCTTATTCTGACCATTTGGCCTTGTACTTTTGTTTGGGCGCCACTAAGCATCCAGATCTTGGTAGAGGGCTATGGAAACTGAACGCTAGTCTTTTAGATGATAGCTCTGTCCAGGAATACATTTACTCTTTCTTTCAGAACCAACTTGACAGAGTGGATTTCTATGAGAACATGGCTGACTGGTGGGAGGATGTCAAGGAGGAGATCAGGTCCCTCTTACAGAGACTGTCAGTTAAGAAGGGGAAGAGTAAGTATGGCCAGTATCTGAGACTGCGCAAAGAATTGGAGTCACTCTATTCGATGGGTGGGGATGACCAACAAAGGATTGACCGGCTGAAATCTGAGATAAAGCAGTATCAGTACAGCAGGTACACCTCCCTGGTAGCTGAACGGGATTATGGGTCCTTAGGGGCTCCTGATCCCTTTGAGAACTGCCGGGAGCGCGTAGCTAAAAAATTGATCACAGGTCTCACTGACTCCCAGGGTGTTTTACAAGAATCTCGGGAGGGTATCCTGGGGGTGGTGAGATGCTACTATGCTGACTTGTTTCAGAGGAAGGCTTTGGATAAGGAAAAAGTGACCCAATTTTTGGAGGCAACTCCAGGGCCTGATACTAGAGATTTGGACTTTTCTCCTTTAACAGCAGAAATAACGGTGGAGGAGGTTAAAGTGGCAATTGATAAATTACATCTGAAGAAGGCACCAGGTCCAGACGGTATTACTGCAGAATTTTATAAGAAGTTCAGAGACCACTTAGCTCCAATCCTCGTGGACGTGTACAAAAATTGTCTAGAAAATCACCTGATGCCTCCGTCCATGAGGGTGTCATCGTTAATTCTGCTGTCTAAAGGGAAAGAGCCTAGTGACATCAAGAACTGGAGGCCAATTGCCCTCTTGAATGTCGACAGGAAGATTTTGGCAAAAATTCTGTTCTCTAGGTTAGTTTGTTTGTCCCGGGCACTGTTGGCAGGCTGTCAGTTCGGCACAGTAAAAGGGCGGAACATCTCTGGAGCAGTCATCTCGATAAGGGAGATGTTTGAGATATGTAAAGCTCTGAGGTGTGGGAGATATGTTGTAGGTCTGGACCAGGCTAAAGCCTTTGACAGAGTAGACCATGAGTATCTATGGGCCACTTTATCAAAGTACGGCATTCCGGGACAATTTGTAGATTGGCTGAGAACTTTGTACAGAGAGGCTGAGAGCTTTCCTCTAATCAATGGTTGGCAGGGTGACACGTTCAGGGTTGAGGCTGGGGTGAGGCAGGGTTGCCCGCTGAGTCCACTGCTGTATGTGTTTGCCTTGGACCCGTTCCTGAGGTCACTGCAGGAGTGTGATTTTCAGGGGGTGCCGGTCCCCCATTGCCTGCCCCTGAGTATTGTTGCCTACGCGGATGATGTGACTGTGGTGATATCTGAGCCTCGTGAGGTGGAGATGTTGTCGGCAGCCATCAGAAGCTACTCGGAGGCCTCAGGGTCTCTGGTCAACCTTGAGAAGAGTCAAGCTTTCTGGACATCGGATACTGACCCTGATTTTGATCTGCCACAGTTTGCGTAGGCCTCCACCCATATTAAAATCCTTGGGGTTAAATTTGGTAGGGAAGATAATGCCAAACTAAATTGGGAGGAAAAGTTGGATGCCGGAAATATAAAGGTTCAGCGATGGAAGAACTGGAGGCTGACCTATAGAGAAAGGGTTACTATGCTGAAGACTTACCTGGTCCCTGTCTTCTTGTACATCTCTGTCGTCTTTCCTTTGCCAGAATCTTTCTCGGCTAGGCTCTTTAGCCTGTTCTTCCAGCTGTTATGGGGGAACAGGTTGAACCCAGTAAAAAGAGGGATCACCTACCTACAGAGGAGAGAGGGTGGGCTGGATATGTTAAATCCAAGGGTTTTCTTTGACTCCATGTTTCTTAAAGTTAATTTTGGTGACCTGGACTCAAACAACAGCTCCCTGTGGGTGAATAGTATCAGGGATTGGATATTGCCTTTTGCAGAACCTTGGATGCGAGGCGGCAGTCTCAAGAGGGGCCGATTGACTCGTGACTTCCTCCCCCAGTACCTGGACTATGGTGTAAGATGTCTGAAGAAATGGGGTATAGACAAGTCTTTCATTGAGAGTAAAACCAGGAAAGATCTATACTCCAGAGTATGTAGGACCTTCTACTGTTTACAGCTAGCACTTCTAGACTGTCCAACCTCAACCTTACAGGATAGTCTGAGGCTTCTGAATGGACCAAGGCTGCCCCCTAAGTTCTGTGATATTGGCTGGCTCTCATTGCAGGGAAAACTCTTTGTCAGGGGGAATCTAAAATTCCTCAGTGTGTCAGATCGCATGTGTCCCTTAGGTTGTCATCAGGAGGAGACTATGCTCCATTTTATATCAGAGTGCTGGGGTGGGCGGACAATCTGGCATGACATATCCGCCAAGCTAAAAATCCCATCATTACAGTCCCTAAAATACCCAGAAATTATTTATGGTGTCACATCTCATGTGAATAACATCGACCGGGGGACCATGTATCTGATAATCACCGTCATCAAATATTACCACTGGCAAACCAGAACCCGAGTGTCCATCCATAACGAACCATTCCATCATACCACAGCTATAACCCTCATCATGTCAGAACTCAGGTGGATCCGGTCATTAGAGGTCAGGAAAAAAGGGGAAAATATAAAACTATGGAGGAACGTCCATCTAGACTGACGGTTCAAGTGTATGATGTGACTGTGTTTGTTTCTTATTTTATTTAACTTTTTTTCTTTTTCTGCTTTAGCTAAAATGTGCTTTTAAGTTACAGTTAATATGCATTTTATTTTCTGATGAACATGTATAATTTATACTGAATGATGGAAAAGTCTGATTTATTATGATGAAAAAGTATTTCTGTATTTATGTTTGTTTTATACCAATAAAAATTGCCTCCTATGTACAAGAATATAACTACTATAATACTGCTCCTATGTACAAGAATATAACTACTATAATACTGCTCCTATGTACAAGAATATAACTACTATAATACTGCTCCTATGTACAAGAATATAACTACTATAATACTGCTCCTATGTACAAGAATATAACTACTATAATACTGCTCCTATGTACAAGAATATAACTACTATAATACTGCTCCTATGTACAAGAATATAACTACTATAATACTGCTCCTATGTACAAGAATATAACTACTATAATACTGCTCCTATATACAGGAATATAACTACTATAATACTGCTCCTATGTACAAGAATATAACTGCTATAATACTGCTCCTATGTACAAGAATATAACTACTATAATACTGCTCCTATGTACAAGAATATAACTACTATAATACCGCTCCTATGTACAAGAATATAACTACTATAATACTGCTCCTATATACAAGAATATAACTACTATAATACTGCCCCCTATGTACAAGGATACAACTACAATAATACGGCTGCTATGTACAAGAATATACAGTGCCTTCCAAAAGCATTCACCCCCTTGACTTTTTTCGTATTTTGTTACATTACAGCCTTAAAGGGACACTGACAGGGCCAATAAGCATATTGAGGTCTATATATGGCAGTACAGGTCTTATACAGGGTATTACAGTCATATAAGTATCCCCCCTGTCCACATTATACAAACAGTAAACTTTAAGTTTTATAACCTGCTCCAACGGTCTTCAATCTGCCCAAGGGGCGGCGTTTCACTTCTCTTGCGCCCAGCCAGCCTCCCCAACTGCCGATTTGAAGCGCCGCCCAGCTCATGAATAATCAGTTTGCTGGGCGGCTTCTGCGGTCCCCGCTCTGAAGCGCTTCGCTTAACAGTGCCCTGCGCATGCGCCGGATCTTGTGAAGTCGGGGACAGTAAGCGCCGCCCAGCGAAGTGAATATTGATGAGCTGGGTGGCGCTTACTGTACAGGACTTCACAAGATCCGGCGCATGCGCCAGGCACTGTTAAGCGAAGCGCTTCAGAGCGGGGACCGCAGAAGCCGCCCAGCAAACTGAATATTCATGAGCTGGGCGGCGCTTCAAATCGGCAGTTGGGGAGGCTGGCTGGGCGCAAGAGAGGTGAAACGCCGCCCCTTGGGCAGATTGCAGACCTTGGAGCAGGTTATAAAACTTAAAGTTTACTGTTTGTATAATGTGGACGGGGGGGATACTTAGATGATTGTAATACCCTGTATAAGACCTGTAGTCACATATATAGACCTCAATATGCTTATTGGCCCTGTCAGTGTCCCTTTAAGTTCAATGTTTTGTTAATCGGAATTCTATGTGATGATCAGGACACAATAGTCTAAGTTGTTGAAGTGAAATGAGAAAAATCTATAAATAAAACTATTGTTTAGAAATAGAAAACAGAAAATTGCCATGTGCGTATGTATTCACCCCCTTTGTTAGGAAGCCCATATAAAGCTCTGGTGCAACCAATTACCTTCAGAAGTCACATGATTAGTGACATGATGTCACCTGTGTGCAATCTAAGTGTCACATCATCTGTCTTTACATATACACCCCAGAGGCTGCAACACCTAAGCAAGAGGCATCACTAACCAAACACTGCCATGAAGACCGAGGAACTCTCCAAACAAGTAAGGGACAATGTTGCTGAGAAGTACAAGTCAGGGTTAGGTTATAAAAAATATCCAAATCTTTGATGATCCCCAGGAGCACCATCAAATCTATCACAACCAAACGGAAAGAACATGGCGCAAAAGCAAACCTGCCAAGAGACGGCCGCCCACCAAAACCCCCGGACCGGGCAAGGAGGGCATTAATCAGAGAGGCAGCACAGAGACCTAAGGTAACCCTGGAAGAGCTGCAGAGTTCCACAGCAGAGACTGGAGGATCTGTACATAGGACGACAATAAGCCGTACGCTCCATAGAGTTGGGCTTTATGGCAGAGTGGCCGGAAGAAGCCATTACTGTCAGCTAAAAACAACAAGGCATGTGTGGGTTTGTGAAAAGGCCTGTGGGAGACTCCGAAAATGTATGGAGGAAGGGGCTCTGGTCTGAGGAGACTAAAATGGAACTTTTCAGCCATCAAAGAAAACGCTATGTTTGGCGCAAACCCAACACATCACATCACCCAAAGACCACCATCCCCACAGTGAGACATGGTGGTGGAGGCATCCTACTGGGGAATGGGACTGGGAAACTGGTCAGAGTTGAGGGAAAGATGGACGGTGCTAAATACAGGGATATTCCTGAGCAGAACCTGCCCCACTCTGTGCGTGATCTGAGGCCAGGACGGAGGTTCACCTTCCAGCAGGACAATGACCCCAAACACACGGCTAAAGCAACACTTGAGGGGTTTAAGGGGAAACATGTAAATGTTTCGAGTCACAGCCCAGATCTCAATCCAATAGAAAATCTGTGGTCAGACCTAAAGATTGCTGTTCACAAGCGCAAACATCCGACCTGAAGAAGCCGGAGCAGTTCTGCAAGGAGGAATGGGCACAAATCCCAGCGGTAAGATGTGGCAAGCTCATAGAAACTTATCCAAAGCAACTTGGAGCTGTGATTGCCGCAAAAGGGCTCTACAAAGTATTTACTTTAGGGGACGCATGCAGCGTCCTCGTTTCCTAGATGATAGGGGGTGGGACGGACTCGGCCGCGCACGTCTCCTCAGCACGGCCGACGTCCTCGGTTTCACCAGCAACCAGAATAAGTCTGAGCACCGAGCTGGGCACTCGGTGCTCAGCTGTATGCAACAGGGTTAGTCATGTGATGCTGTCCACATCACATGACCACTGCTAGTCTGTATTTTACAGGCAGCCTGCTGGCCACAAGTTGCCTGTTATTTAGGTTCCACCTGCAATTGTGTCTGAGCTTGCGTACTTACCTCATGCTGATATCCGACGATCCTCTGCCTGCTCCTTGTGTACTTTTGCGTCTCTCCTGGTATTCTGACCCCAGCTTCCTCCTGACGATCCTCTGCTGACTCCTTTGGTACTTTGTTGCTCTCCTTGTATTTGACTCGGTCCGTTCACGTTCTGTTCTATGTCAGTTCTGTCCTCCCTGCACTTATTGCAAGTTAGGGACTGCCGTCCAGTTGTCCCCTGTCATTAGGACTTGCGAGGCAAGTAGGCAGGGCCAGGGGTGAGGGTAGAGCGCAGTGGTCACTTCCCTCCCTACTGTATTTGTGTGTGTGTGGACGCGACCGTTACAAAAAATAAACAAAGTTCAAAGTTGTGGGCATGTTCTGTAAATTCAATGATGAAAATCGTCAAACAATCCATGTTAATTCCAGGTTGTGAGGCACCAAAATACGAAAAAAGTCAAGGGGGGTTAAATACTTTTGCAAGGCACTGTAACTACTATAATACTGCTCCTATGCACAAGAATATAACTACTATAATGCTGCCTCCTATGTACAAGAATATAACTACTATAATACTGCTCTTATGTATAAGAATATAACTACTATAATACTGCTCCTATGTACAAAAATATAACTACTATAATACTGCTCCTATGTACATGAATATAACTACTATAATACTGATCCTATGTAAGTGAATATAACTACTATAATACTGCCTCCTATATACAGGAATATAACTACTATAATACTGCTCCTATGTACAAGAATATAACTACTATAATACTGCTCCTATGTACAAGAATATAACTACTATAATGCTGCCTCCTATGTAAAAGAATTTAACTACTATAATACTGCTCCTATATACAAGAATATAACTACTATAATACTGCTCCTATGTACAAGAGTATATTTACTATAATACTGCTCCTATGTACAAGAATATAACTACTATAATACTGCCTCCTATGTACAAGAATATGACTACTATAATACTGCTCCTATGTACAAGAATATAACTACTATAATACTGCTGCTATGTACAAGAATATAACTACTATAATACTGCTCCTATGTACAAGAATATAACTACTATAATACTGCTCCTATGTACAAGAATATAACGACTATAATACTGCTCCTATGTGCAAGAATATAACTACTATAATACTGCTCATATGTACAAGAATATAACTACTATAATACTGCTGCTATGTACAAGAATATAACTACTATAATACTGCTGCTATGTACAAGAATATAACTACTATAATACTGCTCATATGTACAAGAATATAACTACTATAATACTGCTCCTATGTACAAGAATATAACTACTATAATACTGCTCCTATGTACAAGAATATAACGACTATAATACTGCTCCTATGTGCAAGAATATAACTACTATAATACTGCTCATATGTACAAGAATATAACTACTATAATACTGCTGCTATGTACAAGAATATAACTACTATAATACTGCTGCTATGTACAAGAATATAACTACTATAATACTGCTCCTATGTACAAGAATATAACTACTATAATACTGCTCCTATGTACAAGAATATAACGACTATAATACTGCTCCTATGTGCAAGAATATAACTACTATAATACTGCTCATATGTACAAGAATATAACTACTATAATACTGCTGCTATGTACAAGAATATAACTACTATAATACTGCTGCTATGTACAAGAATATAACTACTATAATACTGCTCATATGTACAAGAATATAACTACTATAATACTGCTCCTATGTACAAGAATATAACGACTATAATACTGCTCCTATGTGCAAGAATATAACTACTATAATACTGCCTCCTATGTACAAGAATATAACTACTATAATACTGCTCATATGTACAAGAATATAACTACTATAATACTGCTGCTATGTACAAGAATATAACTACTATAATACTGCTCATATGTACAAGAATATAACTACTATAATACTGCTCATATGTACAAGAATATAACTACTATAATACTGCCTCCTATGTACAAGAATATAACTACTATAATACTGCTGCTATGTACAAGAATATAACTACTATAATACTGCTCCTATTTCCAAGAATATAACTACTATAATACTGCTCCTATGTACAAGAATATTACTACTATTATACTGCCCCTATGTACAAGGATACTAATACTATAATACTGCTCCTATGTACTAGAATATACCTACTATAATACTGCCTCCTATGTACAAGAATATAACTACTATAATACTGCTCCTATATACAAGAATATTACTACTATAATACTGCTCCTATATACAAGAATATTACTACTATAATACTGCCCCTATGTACAAGGATACTAATACTATAATACTGCCCCTATGTACAAGGATACTAATACTATAATACTGCCCCTATGTACAAGGATACTAATACTATAATACTGCCTCCTATTGGACAGCGACAAAGCTATATATGTAGGTGAAGTCCGTAGCTGGACTTCTTGTTGTGTAAAGTTTTCTGTGTCATCAGTTATAATCAGAAGAAGCCGCCCGCTTTTCAGGCTTGTATTCAGATTACGGTGTAATTCTCTGTCGCTTTCACACAATACGGTAGCGCAGAGTGGAGAGTGATATTTATGTATTGTAAGATCTCATTTAATGCTAAATTGGCACTTATCAGTTTGCCCCGGAGTCACCATTCTGTGGACAGAATTGATCAGTAAGAGCTTCGCTGGCAGACGTCTTTGCTGATGGTTCATAAGTGTTAATTGGAATATATAGTCGTGGTCAATACGCGTTGTGCCAGCCGCAGGCCGTACACCATCACTCTTTATGCAGACGCTAGGCTAGGTACACATTTGCGTTTTACCGCGCGAAGCACTGCCGTCTATTAAATCGCTTTAACTCAGCACAAGCAGGATTAGTGGAAAGTTTCAAAGACCAGTACAAAGAGGTACAAGAGCATAATCACATTTATAGATTGGAAACTCTGCGGCTTTATAAGTACTTGATCCTATAGGACAGTAAAAGTATTACAATGAGAAAATTATTTGTGATTGTAGCAGAAATTGTAACAGTTGCATCATCCATATTGCTAAATCTCCTGTATTAGCCCCTCTAAGGCGTGATGTGATGGACAGTGCTAGCAGGCACCACCCATGAGTACCCTGGCCACGCCTTCTTAACCACCCATGCTTATAACTTTATTGTAATGCTGGCATTTATAGTATTATCGATCATCCACCTTCTGTAGTTTCCCTTCTTCTAGCTCTTATAGTAACAGTGTTATAGTAATTCCAATTGTTATACCATCACTGTATCCCCCAGGGCCAGACTCACAGTAGTGCACCTAGTACCAGACTCATGATAAACTTATAGTAGTACTTTTAGTGATGAGTTAATTTTAAACTCATAGTAGTGCCCTTAATACAAGGATTATGGTAGAACTATAGTAGTGCCCTTAGTACCAGGCTTATAATAGACCCATAGTAGTCCCCATAGTACCAGGCTCATATTAGACCTATAGTAATGTCAATAGTACCAGGCTCATTGTAAACCCATAGTAGTGCCCACAGTACCAGGCTCATATTAGACCCATAGTAATGTCCATAGTGCCAGGTCCATTTTAGCCTTACAACAGTGCCCTTAGTAGCAAGCTCATGGTAAACCCATAGTATTGCCCTTTGTATCAGGCTCAAAGTAGACTCATAGTAGTGTGCTTATATCAGACTCAATGCAGACTTATAGTGGTGCCCATAGTTCCAAGCACATTGTAGACTCATAGTAGTACCTACAGTACAAGGAGCTTGGTAGACTCATAGTATTGTCCTTAGTATCAAGCTCATGGTAGACTCATAGTATTGTCCTTAGTATCAAGATCATGGTAGACTCATAGGGGTCCCTATAGTTTCAGGCTTATGGTAGACTCATAGCAGTGTCCTTAGTATCAAGCTCTTGGCAGACTCATTGAGTCACCCCTAGTACAAGGGTCATGGTAGACTTATAGCATTGTCCTTATTATCAAGATCATGGTAGACTCATAGTAGTCCCCATAGTTCCAGGCCTATGGTAGACTCATAGTAGTGTCCTTAGTATCAAGCTCATGGTAGACTCATAGTAGTGTCCTTGGCATCAAGCTCTTGGTAGGTGCATAGTAGTACTCATAGTTCCAGGCTTATGGTTGACTCATAGTGGTGGCCATAGTTCCATGCCCATAGAAGACATATACTAGTACCTATAGCACCAGGCTAATGGTAGTTCATTTGAATTCCCTTAGCACCACATACATAGTATAACCATAGTAGTACCCTTAGTAGCAGGTTCATGATAGACTAATAGCAGTGCCCCTGATGCCAGTTTAGTTTTAGCCTCCCCAGTGTCACTATCTGGATCTCTTGTCATTAGACCCCAGCTCAGGAGAAGAATGATCTTCAATACTGCTGATAATGAGGCATAAATGCAGGGGGGGACAGTACATCTGCCAAACAGCTGCCCCTGAAGGGTAGTGCCCACCTAACCTGCTGGACAGTGCCCCCGCCTCTGTCTGCTGCACTGGCGGCTCCGGGGCTCCTCTTCCTCATGTATGGCAATATTTTAGTGTCCTGCTTGGCACAAAGATTCCAGCACAATTCTCCAGAACAAGGAGCAGAGCTTCTATGGGCCTCGCGAGTCAGATTCTAGAAATCTCCGGCTTATTACTGTGTAAAATATTCTAATATCACTTGGCATGGAAACCAAACTCCAGAGCCAAGGCTCAGGCCTCCGCAGAAAGACACAACATAGGATGGATAGATAGATATGAGATAGATAGATAGATAGATATGAGATAGATAGATAGATAGATAGATAGATATGAGATAGATAGATAGATATGAGATAGATGATAGATAGATAGATATGAGATAGATGATAGATAGATATGAGATAGATAGATAGATAGATAGATAGATAGATAATAGATAGATAGATAGATAGATAATAGATAGATAATAGATAGATAGATAGATAGATAGATATGAGATAGATAGATATGAGATAGATAGATAGATAGATAATAGATATGAGATATATAGATAGATAGATAGATAGATAGATAGATAGGAGATAGA
>NC_058084.1:29239114-29361614 GCF_014858855.1 Bufo gargarizans | reverse complement strand
TTAATGCTTAGGGAGTGTCCTCGCTGTTCCTGTTTGCCTATTCCCATCTACATCAGCCATCTACATGAACTTTAGCTCCACTACCCAGCTCTGCTACATCCAGTCCAGCTATATCAGCTTTGCTGCATCAAGTTCAGCTCTACTACTCCATCTCTGCTATATCAGTTTACCTCCACAACTTCAGGTCTTCTTCATCAGTTTAATTCCACTACTCGTTGGCTGCTACTTCATCTCAGTTCCACGACCTTAGCTCTACTGCTTGGCTGCATCAACTCTGCTACAAAAACCGCAACATCAACTCTACCTCATTGCTGCATCAACACTGCAACTACAACTTCAGCTCCCCTACTTCTGTTTAACACTACAGCTTCTGGCGTACATTGTGCCACACATTTTCTCAGGCTCTGCTACTGTCACAGATGTACCGACACATACGGACATCCCGGCGACAGTGAGTGGCAGGAGATCTGACTGGCAACACGTGGTTTGATCTGACAGATTTTCCTTGTGGATCAATAGTGTTGTTTCTGGTATGGCCAAACCCCTTGCCTCCAGATGTTGCTTATGTGGTCATTTATCCTTCCTTATTTATAGTTGCTTCTCCCACAGTGCTGTGTGGTTTATAGCTTCTGTGCCTGTGGATTGTTTGTGGTTGGATCTCGGCTGAGTTCCTGGTGCTTCCATAGCCCCTTTTGAAGTTAAGTATTTCCTTTCCCTTTTGTATTTTTTTTTAGTTCTCTGTGTTGCATTTCCCTTTTGTTTGTATTAGGCCTGTAGAAGACTCCTGTTCGTCCTTCCTTTTGGAGGAACAGGTAGTCTTGTCCCTGCCATTAGTACCAGGGTCCTATAGGGCTAGATAGGACTCTAGGTATTCCTGCGTATAAACTCAACTACCTTTGGGGTCTTGTCAGTCAGGATTTTAGTTAGGGTTTTCACTAGGACGTGTCCATTTTCCTTCCCTAGTTCTCAGGCCCGATTCCCTGTTCCCCCCTTCCCTCCTATGTTTGGTGTGGTGTTTCCCTCCCACACCGAAGCGTGACATTATAAACCGCCAAAACTGGCATTTTTTGTTTGTTTGTGGGCAGCCTTTCCTATTGGTGCACTGGCAGGTCAGCTGCAAGGGCTGTCTTTGGAGGTAGCTGACCTCCGCACGACCGTCTTGCAGATACAGAGATCACAGGTTGTTGGTTCTGGTGGTAGTGGTGGAAACCAGGCCTATCAGGAGCCTAAAGTTGCCCTCCCGGACAGATTCTCTGGGGGATGTGATCATTTCATTTTGTTTAGGGAAGATTGCAAACTGTATTTTAGGCTAAGTCCACACTCATCTGGGGATGAGAAAAAGCAAGTCGTTGTGGTTATTTCCTTGCTTAAGAGCGATGCGCAGTCATGGGCTTTTTCTCTGCCGACCGGATCGCAGTCTCTCCGGTCAGTAGATTAATTTTACGAAGCTTTGGGTCTTATTTATGATGATCCGGATCGGACCTCTCTAGCCGAAACCAAGCTGCACGGCCTTCGTCAGGGTGATCATTCCACTGAAATTTATTGCTCTGAGTTTAGGAGGTGGGCTACGGATACAGAGTGAAACTATCCTGCCCTATGTAGCCAGTTTTGTCAAGGGTTTGCAGAGAGGCTGAAGGATGCCTTGGCCTTTCATGAAACGCCAGTGTCTCTGGAGGCTGCTATGTCTCTGGCTTTACGCATTGATAGATGCCTGAGAGATCTAGGGGCCCCCACTCTCAGGACGTACTATCACATAAAGGTATCATCTTCCTATGAAACTTTGGGTGAAGCTACTCCTGGGTTTATGCTCCGGTGGTTTTGGGTTTACCGTGGTTAAGCAAGCACAATCCAACCATAAAGTGTCCAGCTAAACAGATTCTGGATTGGGGTAATAATTGCATTGACAATTGTCGGAATCCGTCTTTTTCTGTTTTAACTACTAAGACATTACCCTCTTTTATATCTGATTTTGCCAATGTATTTTCTGAGAGTAGATGCCAGGATTTACCTCCTCATCGGGAATATGATTGTCCTGTCAACCTTATTCCCGGAGCTAAGTTGACAAAATCTAGGTTGTATAACCTTTCTGGACCTGAAAGACTGGCCATGAGAGAGTATATTGCCGAGAGTTTGGCTAAAGGACACATAAGACCTTCCAAGTCTCCAGTGGCAGCCGGGTTCTTTTTCGTAAAAAAAAAGGACGGAGGTCTTCGGCCATGTCTGGATTTCCGTGAACTCAATCGGATTACTGCCCATGATTCTTACCCTCTTCCTTTAATTCCTGATTTGTTTAACCAGATTGTTGATGCCAAGGTGTTCTCCAAGTTGGACTTAAGGGGGGGCATATAATCTGGTCAGGATCAAAGAAGGGGATAAATGGAAGACGGCTTTTAATACTCCTGAGGGGCACTTTGAGAACATGGTCATGCCTTTTGGGTTGACCAATGCTCCTGCAGTTTTTCAGCATTTTGTGAATGACATTTTTCATCACCTTGTGGGGAGGTTTGTAGTCGTGTATTTAGATGACATTCTAATTTATTCTCCAAATGTGTAGATACATCAGGATTATGTTAGACAGGTGTTACAGATCCAAAGAGATAAATTGTAAGCAAAATTGGAGAAGTGTGTTTTTGCTGTACACGAGGTGCAGTTTTTAGGCTACCTGCAGCCATCTTCAGGTTTTCGAATGGATCCAGAGAAAATCCGTGCTGTATGGGCTGGGATCGATCTGAAAATCTGAAGGTTTTTATGCGGTTTTTGGGGTGCACCAACTATTACCGAAAATGTATTCAAAACTATTCAACAACAGTAAAACCCTTAACTGACATGACTAAGAAAGGTATGGATGTTTCAGTGTGGTCTGATTTGGCATTGTAAGCCTTTTCTGCGATTAAGGAGTGCTTCTCTTCCGCCCCTATATGTCACGGATGGTGTAACAGAAAACAAGAAGTTACAAATAAGGATCCGACTGGCTTGATCCAAAACTAAGGAACAAAAGGGTGAGCCCTATTAAAACCCTGAAGCTCTCCCTGTTTTCTCAGCCCATGCAAAGATCTCAATGATAGAAAGTTGCATGTCCATGTACCTAGACTGAGTGACACCTGCAAACCCTATAATAGTGAGGGAACATGACCACCGGCTCCCTGCACTTAATACGGAGGGAGTCAGGGTCACCTAGAATCAAGCCAACAGGAAAACGAAAAATACAGAAATAGACTTATCTGAAGAACCAGCTGTAGCAACTTCAAGCAGAGAACTGTCATGGTCTTACCTCCTTGCTGTTCCCTTCGTTTGACATGTGCTGGCGGCCATCTTGGTTTCTGGGTTTTCTTGTAGCCTCCCACCCTGCGGCTCCTCCTTCCCACTGGGAGGAGCTGGATGCCCAGCTCATATATATAGGAGGTCTGTGGCTTCAGTTCCTTGCTTGGTCCTCCTGTGTTCACATGCTTCCAAGACTGCTGCTGCTTCTGGTTCCTGATCCTGGCCTCGTCTGACTACCCCGTTGGTTCCTGATTCCGGCTTCGTCTGACTACCCCGTTGGTTCCTGATTCCGGCTTCGTCTGACTACCCCGTTGGTTCCTGATTCCGGCTTCGTCTGACTACCCCGTTGGTTCCTGATTCCGGCTTCGTCTGACTACCCCGTTGGTTCCTGTTCCTGGCTTCGTCTGACTACCCTTCTGGTTCCTGACCTCTGTCTCCGCAAGACCCTGCTTCGGTTTAGCCATCCGTTCGGACTTTGCTTACGGCTTGCTCTTCAATAAAACCTTCTTATTTTCCACTTATCTCTTGTTGTACGTCTGGTTCATGGTTCCATGACATTAGGACCAAGCCATGAATTCTGACGGTACAGGGCCACCCTCGCTACCTACGCTGGTTGCCAGACTTGATCAGCAGGATCACCTGTTGGGTCGGTTCGCTGTGGCGTTGCAAACCCTGCTTGAACGCACGGCTCATTTAGCTTCCGTTGCCGATGGGTCGGTTGTCGCTCCTGGGCCCGCTCCTACTGCCGCTCCGGTTGTTGCGCCAGAGTCTACCCTGACACCTGTTGCTGCGCCTGTGGTGTTTCAGGGTATGACCGGTTCTGCCCCCCTTCCACAGCGCTTTGGGGGAGAGCCAACTCAGTGCCGAGGTTTCCTTAACCAGGTGGGCATTTACTTCGAGTTGCTGCCACATGCCTTTCCTACTGAGAGATCAAGGGTGGGCTTCTTGATCTCGCTGCTCTCGGACAAGGCCTTGGCCTGGGCCAGCCCTTTATGGGAGAACAACAATCCGGTGGTTGCCGAGTTTTCCGGTTTTGTTGCTTCTCTTCGGAAGGTATTCGATGTGCCAGCTCGTGCTGCCTCTGCTGCGAAGCTCCTTATGTCCATCAGACAGGGTTCACGATCCGTAGCTGAATACGCCATTGAGTTTCGTACCCTGGCAGCAGAGGTGGGCTGGAATAATGAGGCTCTGGTCGCTGCTTTCTCTCATGGTCTCTCGGATGCCTTGAAGGATGAGGTTGCAGCTAAGGACCTACCAGTGGAGCTCGAGTCTCTTATTTCTTTCCTGATTTTGATTGACACCAGACTCAGGGAGAGACCTTCCTTTAAGGAGAGCCTGCGGAGGTCTCCTAACAGATTGGCGCCTACGTTTGCTGTCCCACCCGTGCCTCCCTCTCCTCCCACGCCTCCTGGGGATGACTTGTCTGGGGGTGAACCCATGCAGCGGGGGTTTGCTCGCCTGTCTGAGGGGGAGAGGGTACTCCGGAGACGCGAGGGCCGATGCATGTACTGTGGTCTCGGTGGGCATTTTCGGTTGGCATGTCCGAACCGTCCGGGAGAACGCTCGCACCTGAGGTCCTGTCGGGGGCAGATCTTGGGTGGAGTCTCCTCGTCCCCGGTTTCCCGTGTTGACAAACCACTGATCACGGTTGTCCTCTCCTGGGTCGGGGGCTCCGTGACGACCCAGGCGTTGGTGGACTCTGGTGCTGGTGGTTTGTTCATTGATAGAGTGTTCGTTGCCGCCAATTCCATTCCTCTGCAGCCTCGAGGTTCCCCACTGGCTCTTGAGGCGATAGACGGCAGACCCCTTCTGCCGCCACACGTGACTCATGAGACCCTTCCAGTGGGGATAGCCATTGGTGCCGTTCACAGAGAGTCGGTCTGTCTCCAGGTTATTTCGTCTCCACACTACTCGGTGGTCTTGGGGTACCCCTGGCTCCAGAAGCATAATCCGACTTTCGATTGGAGATCGGTCGAGATCCTCTCGTGGTCACCGCAGTGTGGGGCTAGTTGCATCCATGGGCCTGTCAAGTTGCTGTGTACTTCCTCGGACTCTCTGTTGCCTCCTGAATACGAAGAGTACCGGGATGTATTCGATAAGGTGCGCGCGGTTGCCCTACCTCCGCACCGCCCATACGATTGTGCCATAGAGTTACAATCCGGTGCCGTTCCTCCTCGTGGCAAAGTCTATCCACTGTCGGTAGCGGAGAATGAGGCCATGGAAGAGTACGTGAGGGAGGCGCTTTCACGCGGACACATTCGCAAATCCTCGTCCCCGGCAGGGGCTGGATTTTTCTTTGTGAAAAAGAAGGGCGGCGAATTGAGGCCTTGCATCGATTACAGGGGTCTCAATCGCATCACGATCAAGAACGCTTACCCGATACCCTTGATTTCCGAGCTGTTCGATCGCCTCAAAGGGGCCACGGTCTTTACCAAACTCGACCTGAGGGCGGCATATAACCTGGTAAGGATCAAGGCGGGCGATGAGTGGAAGACCGCGTTTAACACCAGGACCGGTCATTATGAATCCTTGGTTATGCCCTTTGGGTTGTGCAATGCGCCCGCAGTCTTCCAGGAATTCATCAACGATGTTTTCCGTGACCTGTTGCAGCAGTGTGTGGTGGTCTATTTGGATGACATCTTGGTATATTCTGCATCAATGGAGGCCCACATTCTGGATGTCAGACGAGTGTTGCAACGCTTACGAGAGAACAAGCTGTTCGGTAAGCTTGAGAAATGCGAATTTCACCGATCCCAGGTAACCTTCTTAGGTTACATCATTTCCGCTGAGGGGTTCTCCATGGATCCTGAGAAGGTTTCGGCTGTCTTACAGTGGCCCCAGCCCAGTGGGCTTCGTGCCCTGCAGCGCTTTTTGGGCTTCGCCAATTATTATCGGAAGTTCATCAGGGACTTTTCCATGCTAGCCAGGCCTCTCACGGATCTGACCAGGAAGGGCAGTAATCCTCAGGTCTGGCCACTCGAGGCCATCCGAGCTTTTGAGGCTCTAAAGTCCGCCTTTGTGTCGGCTCCGATTCTGTCGCATCCCAACCCTGGGTTGCCTTTTGTCCTCGAGGTGGACGCGTCTGAGACGGGAGTAGGCGCCCTCCTGTCTCAGCGTAGAACACCAGAGGGTCCTCTGCTTCCTTGTGGGTTTTACTCCCGGAAACTGTCTTCCGCGGAGTGCAACTATCAGATTGGTGACAGGGAGTTATTGGCAATCGTGCAGGCCCTTAAAGAATGGAGGCACTTGCTCGAGGGCTCGGTGGTTCCGGTTCTCATCCTGACGGACCACAAGAATCTGACCTACCTCTCTGAGGCCAAGAGATTGACACCACGTCAGGCCAGATGGGCTCTGTTCTTGTCACGTTTTAATTACGTGGTCTCCTACCTACCTGGCTCCAAGAACATCAGAGCGGATGCCTTATCACGGCAGTACTCCGAGCTGTCCGGGGAGGAGTCGATTCCGACTACGGTCATACCCCGAATCAGATCCTGGCCGCTATTCGCACCAGCCTGACTTCTCCTCTGGGTGAGCAGATTTTGGCGGCTCAATCTGGTGCTCCCTCTGGGAGACCCAACGGCAGATGTTTTGTGCCTGAGGAGTTGCGCACTCGGTTGTTGCGAACCTACCATAACTCCAAGGCCGCGGGGCACCCTGGAAAGAATCAGCTGTCCTGGGCGGTTTCACGTCTGTTCTGGTGGCCTTCTCTACGTTCCGACATCGCCGCATATGTAGCGGCATGCTCCGTTTGTGCCCAGAGTAAGTCCCCTCGGCACCTTCCGTTGGGCCTTTTGCAACCCATAGCCACCGGGGAGCGTCCATGGTCACACCTGGGGATGGATTTCATTGTGGACCTCCCTGCATCCCGAGGCCATACGGTCATTCTCATGATTGTGGATCGGTTTTCCAAAATGTGCCACTGTGTTCCTCTCAAGAAGTTACCCTCTGCACAAGAGTTGGCCTCGATTTTTGCCAGGGAGGTCTTCCGGTTGCACGGTTTGCCCAAGGAGATTGTGTCGGATCGGGGGAGTCAGTTTGTGTCCAGGTTCTGGCGCGCCTTTTGCTCCCAGTTGGGGATTCATCTCTCTTTCTCCTCGGCCTACCACCCTCAGTCCAATGGGGCCGCAGAACGATCCAATCAGGCCTTGGAGCAATTCCTTCGTTGCTATGTCTCCGATCACCAAGACAATTGGGTTGACCTCCTGCCTTGGGCTGAGTTTGCCAGGAACACGGCGGTGAACTCTTCCTCTGGGACATCTCCCTTCATGGCCAATTATGGGTTCCAACCTGCCGTGTTACCGGAGGTATTCTCTCCCCAGGATATTCCGGCTGTGGAGGATCACCTTTCCGTCCTACGTGCTTCTTGGGTACAGATCCAGAGGTCCCTTGAGGTCTCTGCGCAGCGCCAGAGACTCCAGGCTGATCGCAGACGAGCGCCCGCTCCTTCCTACCAGGTCGGAGACCGCGTATGGTTGTCCACCCGCAACCTCAACCTTCGAGTGCCCACTCCCAAGCTGGCGCCTCGCTTTGTTGGTCCCTTCCGAGTGCTTCGCAGGGTAAACCCGGTAGCCTATGCCCTTGCGCTTCCTCCTGGCATGCGGATCTCCAACGTGTTTCATGTCTCCCTGTTGAAGCCACTGGTGTGTAATCGTTTCACTTCCTCGATTCCTCGGCCTCGTCCGGTCCAAGTGGGCAATCGTGAGGAGTATGAGGTGAGCAATATCCTGGACTCACGCCTGGTCCGCGGCCGGGTGCAGTTTTTGGTCCATTGGCGTGGTTATGGTCCAGAGGAGCGTTCCTGGGTTCCCTCCGCAGATGTCCATGCTCCTGCTTTGCTCCGAGCCTTCCACGCACGCTTCCCTCAGAAACCGTTCCTTACTCCGCGGAGGAGGGGCCCTTGAGGGGGAGGTACTGTCATGGTCTTACCTCCTTGCTGTTCCCTTCGTTTGACATGTGCTGGCGGCCATCTTGGTTTCTGGGTTTTCTTGTAGCCTCCCACCCTGCGGCTCCTCCTTCCCACTGGGAGGAGCTGGATGCCCAGCTCATATATATAGGAGGTCTGTGGCTTCAGTTCCTTGCTTGGTCCTCCTGTGTTCACATGCTTCCAAGACTGCTGCTGCTTCTGGTTCCTGATCCTGGCCTCGTCTGACTACCCCGTTGGTTCCTGATTCCGGCTTCGTCTGACTACCCCGTTGGTTCCTGATTCCGGCTTCGTCTGACTACCCCGTTGGTTCCTGATTCCGGCTTCGTCTGACTACCCCGTTGGTTCCTGATTCCGGCTTCGTCTGACTACCCCGTTGGTTCCTGTTCCTGGCTTCGTCTGACTACCCTTCTGGTTCCTGACCTCTGTCTCCGCAAGACCCTGCTTCGGTTTAGCCATCCGTTCGGACTTTGCTTACGGCTTGCTCTTCAATAAAACCTTCTTATTTTCCACTTATCTCTTGTTGTACGTCTGGTTCATGGTTCCATGACAAGAACACAATCCAGGAAGTAGTATAAACCGCAAAGTGAGGCAGTATGGGAGGAGATATATAGGGAGGTAATCACTGCTAATAGATGACAGCTGGGAGAGGGAGGAGAGATGTCAAAGCAAAAGCAAAACAAAAGAAGATCATGCAGGAGGTACTGAAAAACGTCTATCAGAACTTCTCAGAGATCTGGCGGTGACACTATATTGGTGCAGCCGGATGTCTCACAACCTTTCATTGCGAAAGTGGACGCGTCTGAGGTGGGGGTGGGAGCAGTCTTATCGCAGGGTCCGTTACCTGGTAAATGGAGTCCATGTGACTTTTTCTCTAAAAACTCTCTTCCGCAGAGAGAAATTATGATACTGGGTAACAGAGAATTACTGGCTATTAAGCTAGCTTTTGAGGAATGGCGTCAATGGTTGGAAGTGGCGATTCATCCGATCACGGTGTTCACAGATCAAAAAAACCTGGCTTACCTGGAGTCGGCGAAATGACTAAACCCGAGACAGGCCAGATGGTCTTTGTTTTTCACCAGATTCAATTCCTCTGTCACCTATCGTCCTGGGGTTAAGAACGTCAAGGCAGATGCCTTGTCACATAGTTTTCCTGGAGGTGGTGATTTTGAAAATACAAGTCCTATACTGTCAGAAGGGGTGGTGATATCTGCTCTTTACCCTGACCTAGAAGTGAAGGTGTTAGAGGCCCAGGGAGACGCACTGGATTCTTGTCCCTCTGGGAAACTGTTTGTGCCATCGGAATTGCATCACATGGTGTTTGAGGAACATCACTGTACGGTTCTTATGATACACCCTTGGAGTAGATCCACTACCGACCTCATCTCTTGTAGATTCTGGTGGCCGGGGTTGCGTAAGTATGTTGAGGACTATGTGTCAGCCTGTACTACCTGTGCACAGGCTAATGTGACACATACTTGGCCTTCTAGATGTCTATTTCCGTTGCCCATCCCGTCCAGACCATGGACTCACTTGTCTATGGATTTTATCACTGATCTACCTAATTCTTCAGGAAAGACAATTGTTCTGGTGGTAGTTGATTGCTTTAGTAAGATGGTGCCCTTTATAGCATTGCTGGGCAATAAAGACAGGAGTGAGAAGTACAAATTATGGAGGTTATTAATCTTAGGTTGCTAACAGAATGGAGAGCAGGAGTAGGGTGGTAGATGGAGATGAGGGAGGAGATGTATGGAGGTGCAGCACTGGGTAGAGCTTTGTGGGTGAGAAGTGTGAACTGTAATCTGTGGTGGATGGGCAACCAGTGAAGTGACTGGCACAGACTAGTAGCATCAGTGTAGCGGTTGGATAGATAGATGAGCCTGGCTGCAGCATTTAGGACAGACTGAAGGGGGGAGAGTTTAGTGAGAGGAACACCGATTAGTAATGTGTTGCAGTAGTCAAGACAAGAATAAATCAAGGCAACAACAAGAGTTTTTGCCATTTCCACATAAGAAGAGGGCGGATTCTGGTGATATTCTTGAGGTTCAGGTGACAAGAGCATGTAAATGATTGAATATGGGGAACAAACTGAATGGAATGACGTGGTATAGCAGGAGGTGCTCGAACCCACATGCAGTCGTGCATATATATAGGGGAGCAAATCCTGCACTTGTGGCCCGTTGCTAATGGCAATCCCCAGCAAACATGCATACGGTGGAGGATGCCCGCAGCGAACCACAAGTACCACAATAGACATCCTACACAAGGTAACAATTGTGTGGATGTGATAATCAATATAACAATATAACAAAATAGCAAAAAACAGGTGCACTCTGCGGTATTACTAAATCCTCAAACTGGTTTTAAAATTGAGAGATTAGTCAACATGTCCTACGGAGTAGGACATGTCTAAGCCCGGGCACCGCGACAAGGTTTCTCAAGTAGCCCGGGACCTAACACTCTCCTACCTGTGCCAGTGGGCAAATACCAGGAGCCAGTGGGCAAATTACAGGAGCATAAGGCCGACTCACAAACAACTCACCAGTTACCTCCAGCATGTATCCATGCTTGCAATGGGAGGAGGGAGGAGTCTGTGAGTCCCACTCAAGACTGACTGATATGGCCCAGGCCTCACAGGTGCACCTAAATGTGGCCTGTAGATGGAAAACAGGCACATTTAAATTGGAGTTTATATACCTCCAGGAATCTCTATATATACAAACTGAATGGAATGACGTGGTATAGCAGGAGGTGCTCAAACCCACATGCAGTCGTGCATATATATAGGGGAGCAAATCCTGCACTTGTGGCCCGTTGCTAATGGCAATCCCCAGCAAACATGCATACGGTGGAGGATGCCCGCAGCGAACCACAAGTACCACAATAGACATCCTACACAAGGTAACAATTGTGTGGATGTGATAATCAATATAACAATATAACAAAATGGCAAAGGACAGGTGCACTCTGCGGTATTACTAAATCCTCAAACTGGTTTTAAAATTGAGAGATTAGTCAACATGTCCTACGGAGTTTTTTGCTATTTTGTTATATTGTAATATGGGGAACAATGAAAAGATCAGAGTCAAATGTGGCCCCAAGACAGCGGGCATGTTGCACAGGAGTTATGCTAGTGCTGCAGACCAAAATTGAAATATCAAGTTTAGGTGAGTTAGTAGATGGGGAAAGACAAGAAGTTCAGTTTTTGAGAGGTTCAGTTTTAGATACAGAGAGGACATGATGATAGAGACAGCTGCCAGACAATTACTGGTGTTTTGGAGTAAAGCAGGGGTGATGTCAGGGGATGAAGTATATAGTTGGGTGTCGTCAGTATAGAGAGGGTATCGAAAGCCAAATCTACTGATAGTCTGTCCGATGGGGGCTGTGTAGAGGGAGAAGATTAGAGGACCTAGTACTGAGCCCTGAGGAACACCGACATCAAGAGGAATAGGAGAAGAGCCAGCGAATGATACACTAAAGGAGTGGCCAGAGAGATAGGAAGAGAACCAAGAGAGAGCAGTGTCCTTAAGGCCAATTGAGTGGAGCATGGTGAGGAGGAGTTTATGGTCTACGGTATCGAACGCTGCAGAGAGATCCAGCAGAATCAATAGCGAATAGTCACCATTTCTTTTTTCTGTTAGGAGATCGTTAGACACTTTAGTAAGGGCAGTTTCTGTAGAGTGAAGAGGGCGAAAGGCAGATTGTAATGGCTCAAGAAGAGAGTTTGCAGAGAAATAGCTTATTAAGCGAGAGTAGACAAGACGTTCAAGGAGTTTAGAGATGAAGGGGAGGTTAGAAACAGGTCTGTAGTTAGCAGCACAGGTAAACACTTGCACAAGTGTTTGATGACAACATTGTGAAACTCCTTGGCATTCCCTCTGACGTGGTCTCGGATCGTGGGACTCAGTTTGTTTCCAGATTCTGGAAGGCGTTCTGTACTCGACTGGGGGTGCAACTGTCCTTTTCTTTGGCCTTTCATCCTCAGTCAAACAGACAGACGGAGCGCACTAATAAGAGTCTGGAGACTTACTTGAGATGTCTTGTCTGTGACAACCAGGAGGAGAGGTCTTCGTTTTTGTCTTTGGCAGAGGCCATAAATAATTGTCACGACCATGTTCATGGTCGTGACTCCTTGGGAGCCGCATGCAGTTGCCCGCGGTCTGGTGTTGTGTCAACCGCAGCTGGGGACACTTAGTTGTTTGCCTCAAGTGCGGTTGCCGCGGACAACAGGTATGCGTGCGGTTGCCTTTGGTTATGGGTGTGTGTTTGTATGCACTTTGAATGTCTGGTGTGCACTGTGTTTTATGTTATGTGTGCACTCTGACATTTTCCCTTCGCCTGTGGCTGCCCGTGGCAACGTGTGGTGTTTTGTACATGTGGTGGCAGTGTCTCGGCCTTCTGGACGGCTCCCAGGACACGTTTGCCACGCATGTCGTTGTCGACGGTAACAGCTGCAGTGAGAGTTTGTTTGTGTATTTCCCTTAATGTGGTTTCACTACTCTCCCTGGTTTAGGAAGGGTTAACTCCCTCAGTGTGTGTGCACTGGGTGTGTCTGAGTGTGGGTGTGGCTACTTTGGGCTATAAAGCCTCTGCTGGTTTCAGTTAGCTGAGGGGTTCTTCAACCATGGTTGCTGGAGACATCCTCCTGTTATTTACCATCTGCCAGTGGGGGCCACCCTTGTGGTCATAAGTTTATGTCTATGTGATGTTCAGTTGATATTTTCCTTTTGTTATTTGGTGCAGCTATGGATCTGGGTTCCTGTGTGTGGATGTGCGTTTGCTGGGTTCATTTAATGTTTGTGTGGACATCAGCTTGCCAGCACAGGGATCCAGTCAGCAAGGCTGTGGCAGGTAGGTGGAACTAGTTCAGTTCACCTGCCATATCCATAGGACTGTTTGTGTTCCCCTTTTCCCTGCAGCTTGGCCAGTGAGACTCCTGTTCCTCCGTGTCCAGAAGGAACAGGTCGTCTTACCCTGCTCCTAGTTTAGGGCCACCCTGAGGGCTAGCAGGGACTTCAAGGTTCCGGAGTATGAGCCCTCCTACCATCAGGGTCGGCTCATACAGCTAGGAGTCAGGGTCAGATTAGGGATGCGATTAGGAGGTGACCTGCTCCCTAATTCTGTTGTCCTGGTCGAGCAGCGACTACCATCTTCTGTTCATCGCACGGCTGAGGGTTTTCCCCACGGCTGAGGGTTTGTCAGCCGTGACAATAATAGTAATCAGGAGTCCACGGGGAAGTCGCCTTTTTTGGGGGCATATGGGTTTTACCTGCAGTTTGGCACATTTTCTGCTTCAGATAGTTCTGGTATCCCTAAAGAGAAAAAGGGTTAACGGGTACCGCGCTAATTTGTAAAGCAGTATACGGGATCAAGAACCAGAATACAACGTGCCAAATTCGTATGATGCACAAGCGAAAAAATTCCAAATCCATAAACAATAGTATACAGGCGGATCTCACATTTCCATATATACCATGCGAAGATTTTCGGCAGCCTATTACTCAGCTGCACATATATGAAGACGGCTGTCTTACGCCTCCCAGTTCACATGCGAAAGAATGGATGTCCGCCTGCAATATACGATGGAATCTCCCTTTGGAGTAACAGTCACACGAAAAGCCTGATCCGAAACAGTCCGGATTACCCTAGTAAAGGACAGAAAAAGATTGCGCAATACCCTCGGGATTTAAAAGTAGGAATACTTTAATCTACTTACAAAGGCAAGTTTTCACAAGCATGTAAAATACCCGACCCGGGTTTCGCACTTAGCTTCGTCAGGGGCTGCAATTTGGCACGTTGTATTCTGGTTCTTGATCCCGTATACTGCTTTACAAATTAGCGCGGTACCCGTTAACCCTTTTTCTACTTTGTATTAAGGACTTTGAACCTGTCCCATTAAGGGCACCGCAGCTGACTGTCCATTGGTCCACACCCACCAATTTGTTTTTGTCTGTTACTTTATCCCTAAAGAGAAACTTTTTTGTCATCATTGTCATCTATATGGTGGAAAATTCAAGATAACTTGATGAATATGGGCAACAAGTATAAACGTGTTTTTGACAGGAAACGTATGAGAGGTCCGGAGCTAATAGTGGGTGATTTTGTGTGGCTGTCCACAAGCAATATTAACCACCTCCCATCCACCCGTTGACTAAAAACGTCCGGGAGGTGGATCTCTATCTCTGAATGGACATTCTGGAACCTCCATTCAGAGATGGCAGCTGCACGCTAATCGTGCAGCTGCAGAGCGGGGGGCCCGCTGTCAGGAGCTGTCGGGTCTTGAACAGTCCTCGATCAGCCATGCACTGAGGTTGTACAGCGATGTATTGCGCTGTACAGCCTCTCTGGGGGGTGTATTTCCTCTCTAACTGAGGCTACTATGTCAGCCCCAGGTACAGGAGAAATCAATAGTGGGGAAAATAAATAAATGTGAATGTCCCCCAGAGTTCTTGTATGACCTTATTGGGGACGCAAAGTGTAAAATAAAAAATAAAAAAATAAAGTGTTAAAATAAAAAAAATACCAAAAAGATTACACATGTAAAAAAAAAAAATTCCCTAAGTAAGGAGTTTAAAAAAATATGAAAAATAAAAAAACAGGTCGTGACGGTCGGCTCTATAATCACATGATCCACCCAGTCCGATAAACACCATAAAAATAAAAACTGTCAAAAAAGCCATTTTTGTCACCTTACATTACAAAAAGTGCAACACTAAGTGATCAAAAAGGTGTATGTCCCACAAAATGGTACCAATAAAACTGTCACCTGATCCCACAAAAATGAGCCACTACAGAAGAAAATCGCTCAAAAAATAAAAAAAAACTATAGCTCTCAGGACATGGACACATTAAAACATCATTTTTTTGTTTAAAAAATACTATTATTGCGTTAAAGTGAAATAAATAAGAAAAAAGTATACATATTAGGTATCGCCGCTTCCGTAACAACCAGCTCTTTAAAAATATAACATGACCTAACCCCTCAGCTGAACACTGTAAAAAATAAAATATAAAACCTGTGTAAAAAAGAAAACATTTTTGTCACCTTTCATCACAAAAAGTGCAACACCAAGTGATCAAAAAGGCGTATATCCCACAAAATTGTACCAATAAAACCGTCACTTTATCCAGCAAAAAATGAGCCCATACATTAGAAAATCGCTCAAAAAATAAATAAAAACTATAGCTCTCAGAACATGGACACATTAAAACATCATTTTATTTGTTTAAAAAATACTATTATTGCGTTAAAGTGAAATAAATAAGAAAAAAGTATACATATTGGGTATAGCCGCATCCGTAACAACCAGCTCTATAAAAATATCACAAGACCTAACCCCTCGGGTGAACACCGTAAAAAAAAAAATATATTTAACTGTGCCAAAAAAGCAATTTTTTGTCACCTAACATCACATAAAGTGCAACACCTAGCGATCAAAAAGGCGTATGCCCCCAAAATAGTACCAATCAAGCTGTCACCTCATCCCGCAAAAAATGAGCCCCTACATTAGAAAATCGCTCAAAAAATAAATAAAAACTATAGCTCTCAGAACATGGACACATTAAAACATCATTTTATTTGTTTAAAAAATGCTATTATTGTGTTAAAGTGAAATAAATAAAAAAAAGTATACATATTGGGTATCGCTGCGTCTGTACCAACCAGCTCTATAAAAATATCACATTACCTAACCCCTCGGGTGAACACCATAAAAAAAAGAAAAATTTAAAATTAAAACTGTGCCAAAAAAGCCAATAAAACTCATCCCGCAAAAAATGAGATCCTAACTAAGACAACCGGTCAAAAAATAAAAACTCTATGGCTCTCAGATGATGGAGACACTAAAACATAATTTGTTTTGTTTAAAAAATGCTATTATTGTGTAAAACTTAAATAAATAAGAAAAAGTATACATATTAGATATCGCCACATCCGTAATGATCTGCTCTATAAAATGTCAAATGACAAAATTCTAAGCCTTCTAACGTCCTAAAAAAATAAAATGGCATTTACAAAATGCGTAAAGTAGACATATGGGAAATGTTAAGTAATAAATATTTTATGAGGTATTACTTTATGTTTTAAAAGCAGAGAAATTGAAATTTTGAAAATTAGTAATTTTTTCAACTTTTTGGTAAGTTATCATGAAGTATCATGAGAAAACTGTCTCAGAATGGTTTGGATAAGTAAAATCGTTCCAAAGCTATTGCCAAATAACGTGACATATGTCGGATTTGCAAAATTAGGCCTGGTCGGGAAGGGGGCAAATGGCCCGGATGTGAAGTGGTTAAGTTGAAGGTACCTTCTTGGAAGTTGGGTCCAAGGTTTATAGGTCCATATAAGATCACTGCCATTATTAATCCTGTAGCTTTTCATCTTGAACTTCCTCAGGCCCTGAAAATCCATAATGTGTCCATAGATATGTCCATAATCTTTGTTGAAAAGATGTGTTGAACCTTTGGAACCGTCTTCCTTGCCACCCGCTCCTGTCATGGTGGATGGTAGTTTGGAATTTCAGATCGCCAAGATAACTGACTCTCGAGTAGTGTTGAGTGCGAATATTCGAATAGCGAATTTTTATTGCGAATATCGCCACTTCGATAATTTGCGAATATTTAGAATATAGTGCGTAATATCGAATATTCAGCATTTTTTTTCCATCTGAACACATAATTCCTCTTTGCTTCTTGCTTGTGGGCCAATGAGAAGGAAGCAATGTCAAGTGATTGTGATTGGTTGGTTGTTCTATCTTCTACATTCTGATTGGTTGGTTTCTCTATCTCTTATATGGTGATTGGTTGCTCTGTTTCTTACATTGTGATTGGTTGGTTGCTCTATCTCCTTCATTCTGATTGGTTGGTTGCCCTGTCTCTTACATTGCGATTCGTTGGTTGTTCCGTTTTATTATATTTCAATTTAAAGGACTTTTAGTAATTGCAAAATGCATAGAAAAGTCACCCGACCGTTCACTATGGTGGAAGCACCACATGTTTATGTCACGTATACGTTTTTGTGGTTTTGGTTGATCTTTTCTAATTCACATTATTTAGTCTATTAATTATTTTTTCTCAGATGCTTGAAGAAGAAGCAGCACATCACACAATGGCCAAATAATGCATAGATGAGGGAGAACTGTTCTTTGTGGGACCCCCCTGATGTCCATTTGTATCAGGGCGTATGTGAAGGGTTAGTCTTCATAAGAAAGACCATTTAGGGGTTTTAAACACAGGAGATACAGGATGCTCTGATACATTGTAGCAATCCCCTCAGCTATGTGACAGCGGCACTGCATCAGGTGGGATTCTAGAGGACCATGGCCAACTGCAGCTCCCCTGACCACAACTGATTCATGGTCCGTCTCCATCCATGGTGGGGCTATTGTACTGTACACACATAGTAATGTACACTGCAAGGGTCCCACCGTCAGGTAGGAGCCGACTGTGTCATAAATCACTGTCATACAGTCACTTCAGGTCAGGGGAGCAGAGATCATCAAAATAGTGATAAGGCAGTTGAAGGACCTTTCATGTATTGCATAATCCCTTTCCTTGGTTTTTCTCGATGATGTATATGTAAAGACTAATCCCTATGTAAATGAAAAGCTCTATAACGTTATTATCTACTTTAGTTCAGCATCTCTGCTTGCCGTCAGTGAATGAGAACACTCTGGTTTGGTTCACAGGCACTAATCCTCTCCACAGCTAGTCCTGCGCTAGACTGAAAAATGGATACAATTGTATCAGTCTAGACAATGCTCTGGACTCCAGACTGATACAGTGTTGCAAACTACTGCCGCTGATGTGTTTAGCTCACAGAACACTGAGCTGAGGGCAGGACCAGTCTGTTCATTCAGTTACAGCAAGCAGAGATCTGTAAATATTGCATCAAAATCTAATTTTTTATTTTATAAAAGGGTAAGTCCCTAGAAGGAAGCCATTTCAGTGAAATCTCTGTAATATGGGGTCTAATGTGGACATTCTACTGGGTTCATGTTTTCATACTCATTTAGCAATGACAGGAGAAAAATAGAGAGACGCTCGCTTTGACATCTGATGAGGGAACATCTCCAACCAGTTCCGGGGGAATAAAAGGCAAAACTCCGGGCTGAGGATGATAAGGGTCTGAATCCGCAGCCGACATCCTGCTGCCACCTTGGGCCCTCTGTCCTCAGGGAAGGACATTTTCATCTTCAGCAAGACGCCCTCAGCCCAACAATGTGACAAACTGAAGATGACACATCTAATGGCCCCTTCTTCTTCTTCTTCCATTGTCTCTTTTTGGTTTGAGGTTCTACCCAGGGATCCCAACCGGAAGATAAATTGTAATTAACCAGAAATAACCAAGTCCTAAAACGAGGCCCTTTCACACTCGCCTCCGACTCATGTTCCGCTGGATTTCATTCTAGGCTATTCATCATCCAGGAGAAGACTTGTGAAGGAAACCAAAAAGAGGAGAAAACTTTAAGGCGACTATGTTCCCTTTAACTAGGCATTAGAATATTCCGGGCTCTTTTGCATGTATGTATGGGGAATCATTTTATTTTTTGAGCCACTTACGTCGTTTAAGATGAAAATTGGAACGGTGAATAAAAAAAATAAAAAATTGTCAAAGTAAAATCTATATAATTTTTTCTCCCTTGTACTCTCTCATTCCCGGGCCGTGCTTACAGCAGACGCGGCGCTCGACTGATTTGCTTAATGCTGACGGTTCTTTCTTGTCACAGCGGGAGATTGTAAAATATGCCAAGCGAAAGGTCCCCGGCAGGGGCTTTTCCCAACCATTACGGTTAAACTTCAGTCCACTGGAATTTTTGAATATATGTAAAAGGGGAAACATTTTTTCTATGGTCCTTATTAGACAGAGAGAAATAATGATTGTCTGCCGAACAGATTGCACATATATGACAGACGAAGATTAAGGAGCCACAATATCTCCGAGCGCTCTCTCTTTCCGTCCTTCCATTGAAAGTTCAGGCCTTACTGATCAAACTATTATTAACACGCATACCTCACAAAGGTAAGTAGCGGCTTCTGGGATGGAAATGAGACACTTTCAAGTTTATTTTTGTTTGACATCTTGCTGAGACTTCTCATGTTCCACCAGGAATGGCTCAGCCCCAGCGGACTGATATCAGGGCCTGACAGACATTCTATAGGTAGGTATTATGATGATGAATATTATGTGGGTGCACGGAATAATAAATCAGACATTGGTGTGGACAGCAATGGGAAATGCTTCGTGTAATAATATTCTGTCTGTGCTCACTGATTTCTAAATATATATCCTAATTGTGGCAAAAAGTTCAGCTGTTATGATGAATAGACTCATAGTAAAATTATGCAATTCTAGTAACGTGCAACCACCACTAGAGGGAGCTCAGGAGATTACTACATACAGATATATACAGCCACCACTAGAGGGAGTTCAGGAGATAACTACATACAGATATATACAGCCACCACTAGAGGTATCTCAGGTGATTACTACATACAGATATATACAGTCACCACTAGAGGGAGCTCAGGAGGTTACTGAATACAGATATATGCAGCCACCACTAGAGGGAGCTCAGGAGGTTACTGAATACAGATATATGCAGCCACCACTAGAGGGAGCTCAGGAGATTACTGAATACATATATATATACAGCCAACACTAGAGGGAGCTCAGGAGATTACTGAATACAGATATATACAGCCATCACTAGAGGGAGCTCAGGAGATTATTGTATAGAAATATATACAGCCACCAATAGAGGGACCTCAGGAGATTACTACATACAGATATATACAGACACCGCTAGAGAGAGCTCAGGAGCTTACTACATATAGATACAGATGTAGCAGGGTTAGCACTCCAGCTCTTAACTCAAATTTCTTAACTCATTGCATTATCTTAAGACAAAAGTAATTGAAAAGCAATTGAAGGTGTTTGCTTAGATTAGATAACACAACTCAGAAATCTCAGAAAACAGGAGTGTTAACTCTACTCCATCCGTATATACAGCCACCACTAAAGGGAGCTCAGGGGATTACTACATACAGATATATACAGCCACCACTAGAGGGAGCTCAGGGGATTACTACATACAAATATATACAGCCACCACTAGAGGGAGCTCAGGAAATTACTACATACAGATATATACAGCCACCACTCGAGGGAGCTCAGGAGATTACTGCATACAGATATATACAGCCACCACTAGAGGGAGCTCAGGAGATTACTGCATACAGATATATACAGCCACCACTAGAAGGAGCTCAGGAGATTACTACATACAGATATATACAGCCACCACTAGAGGGAGCTCAGGAGATTACTACATACAGATATATAGTCACCACTAGAGGGAGCTCAGGAGATTACTGCATACAGATATATACAGCCACCACTAGGGGGAGCTCAGAAGATTACTGCATACAGATATATACAGCCACCTCTAGAGGAAGCTCAGGAGATTACTGAATACAGATAGATACAGCCACCACTAGAGGGAGCTCAGAAGATTACTGCATACAGATATATACAGCCACCACTAGAGGAAGCTCAAGAGATTACTGAATACAGATATATACAGCCTGCACTAGAGGGAGCTCAGAAGCTTACTACATACAGATATATACAGCCACCACTAGAGGGAGCTCAGGGGATTACTACATACATATATATATATATATACAGCTACCACTAGAGGGAACTCAGGAGATTACTACATACAGATATATACAGCCACCACTCGAGGGAGCTCAGGAGATTATTACATACAGATATATACAGCCTCCACTAGAGGGAGCTCAGGAGATTACTACATACAGACATATACAGCCACCACTAGAGGGAGCTCAGGAGATTACTACATACAGATATATTGCCACCACTAGAGGGAGCTTAAGAGAATACTACATACAGACATATACAGCCACCACTAGATGGAGCTCAGGAGATTACTACATACAGCTATATAGCCACCACTAGAGGGAGCTCAGGAGATTACTGAATACAGATATATACAGCCACCACTAGAGGGAGCTCAGGAGATTACTACATACAGGTATATACAGACACCACTAGAGGGAGCTCAGTAGATTACTGCATACAGATATATACAGCCACCACTAGAGGGAGCTCAGGAGATTACTGCATACAGATATATACAGCCTGCACTAGAGGGAGCTCAGGAGATTACTACATACAGATATATACAGCCTGCACTAGAGGGAGCTCTGGGTTATACTACATACAGATATATACAGCCACCACTAGAGGGAGCTCAGGAGATTACTATATACTGATATATACAGACACCACTAAAGGGAGCTCAGGAGATTACTACATACAGATATATACAGCCACCACTAGAGGGAGCTCAGGAGATTACTGAATACAGATATATACAGCCACCACTAGGGGGAGCTCAGGAGCTTACTGCATACAGATATATACAGCCACCACTAGAGGGAGCTCAGGAGATTACTACATACAGATATATTCAGCCACCACTAGAGGGCGCTCAGGAGATTACTACATACAGCTATATACAGACACCACTAGAGGGAGCTCAGGAGATTACTACATACAGATATATACAGCCACCACTAGAGGGAGCTCAGGAGATTACTACATACAGATATATACAGCCACCACTAGAGGGAGCTCAGGAGATTACTACATACAGATATATACAGCCACCACTAGGGGGAGCTCAGGAGATTACTACATACAGATATATACAGCCACCACTAGAGGGAGCTCAGGAGATTACTACATACAGATATATACAGCCACCACTAGAGGGAGCTCAGGAGATTACTACATACAGATATATACAGCCACCACTAGAGGGAGCTCAGGAGATTATTACATACAGATATATACAGCCACCACTAGAGGGAGATTAGGAGATTACTGCATACAGATATATACAGCCACCACTAGAGGGAGCTCAGGAGATTACTACATACAGATATATACATCCACCACTAGAGGGAGCTCAGGAGATTACTGAATACAGATATATACAGCCACCACTAGGGGGAGCTCAGGAGCTTAGCACCACTGTAATGACTGAGTGCATTTGCTGATTATGCTGACGGTCAGCAACTGTTTATTTACTGAAAAGTGAACAGTGTGTCATTCATTTTCTTTCAGGAAGAGCATAAATACAACCAGCCACAGCCTGCAGAGCGACTCCTGTCCCGTAACTGTCCTACCAGCACTGCTAAGCCAGTTGACTTCTAGTACGACAAGAAAGCGACCTGCCGCCGTATTCTGTAGAGCCATGTTCCTGCTCTGGCATTACAAATTATCCTGCAGAAGCAGGGTGTAATCACCACCCCTTGTGCACGTCCCTTGCACAGATACAAGTTCATTACAATGTATCAGTGTCACCAGCTGGGACCCCGGGACAGCAGAGTGAGGTGTGGGCTTCATAGCTGTCATTGATGATGAGACTCAAAGCTGGTGAGAGGGAAGGGTCGGGAGATTACACCCACTGAGAATGCTTAAGGCTACTTTCAAACTAGCGTTAACATTGTCTGGTATTGAGATCCGTCATAAGGTCTCAATACTGGAAAAAAAACGCTTCCGTTTTGTCCCCATTCATCGTCAATGGGGAAAAAACTTAACTAAACAGAGCGGAGCGCTCCATAATGCTGCCGTTCCGTTCTCATACCGGAGAGCAGCATGCTGCGGTTTGCTTTCCGTCCTGGGATGCGGAGCAAAACGGATCCGTCATGACCCACAATGCAGGATCCGTTTTCCGTTTCAATGGAGTTCATGACGGATCCGTCTTGGCGATAATACTAGATCTGGATCCGTTCACGACTGATGCAGATGGTTGTATTATCAGTGACGGAAGTGTTTTTGCTGAACCTTGCCGGATCCAGTAAAAACGCTCGTGTGAAAGTAGCCGAAGAGGAACATTTTTGGAGATGCTTAAATGGAACAGATCAATAGAAAAAATACATTGTATTTAAATAATTTTTTGTAACTGTCCACAAAAGAAATATAGAAATATTGCAGGTTTCACGCTGCTTTCCTGTGTAGAATGAGCAGAGTCATCTCATTAGCACTGGTCTACAGTGATTGTAGCTCCACTTGGACTATTTTAGGGCAAATTTGTGGCTCTCGTTCAGTTAATGCATCAGTGTCAGCAGATTGGTGAAATGTTTTATAGAATTGTTGCCCCGTGGAAAAATGCAAAAAAACCAAACAACGTATCGGCTAAAAGCAGATTCGGCAAATCGATTCTAATGATTGACAGAAACCCGGCCCTGATGCTGCGCTTATTAGCAGAGCAAGGGCACAGGATTAGATACACAGCTCAGCAGACAGTATCACACAGGACAGGATTAGATACACAGCTCAGCAGACAGTATCACACAGGATAGGATTAGATACACAGCTCAGCAGACAGTATCACACAGGATAGGATTAGATACACGGCTCAGCAGGCAGTATCACACAGGATAGGATTAGATACACAGCTCAGCAGACAGTATCACACAGGATAGGATTAGATACACAGCTCAGCAGACAGTATCACACAGGATAGGATTAGATACACAGCCCAGCAGACAGTATCACACAGGATAGGATTAGATACACAGCGCAGCAGGCAGTATCACACAGGATAGGATTAGATACACGGCTCAGCAGACAGTATCACACAGGATAGGATTAGATACACGGCTCCACAGGCAGTATCACACAGGACAGGATTAGATACACGGCTCAGCAGACAGTATCTCACAGGATAGGATTAGATACACAGCTCAGCAGACAGTATCACACATGACAGGATTAGATACACAGCTCAGCAGACAGTATCACACAGAATAAGATTAGATACACAGCTCAGCAGACTGTATCACACAGGATAGGATTAGATACACAGCTCAGCAGACTGTATCACACAGGATAGGATTAGATACACAGCTCAGCAGGCAGTATCACACAGGATAGGATTAGATACACAGCTCGGCAGACTGTATCACACAGGATAGGATTAGATACACAGCTCAGCAGACAGTATCACACAGGATAGGATTAGATACACAGCTCAGCAGACAGTATAACACACGATAGGATTAGATACACGGCTCAGCAGACAGTATCACACAGGACAGGATTAGATACACAGCTCAGCAGACAGTATCACACAGGATAGGATTAGATACACGGCTCAGCAGACTGTATCACACAGGATAGGATTAGATACACAGCTCAGCAGACAGTATCACACAGGATAGGATTAGATACACAGCTCAGCAGACAGTATCACACATGATAGGATTAGATACACAGCTCAGCAGACAGTATCACACAGGATAGGATTAGATACACAGCTCAGCAGACAGTATCACACAGGATAGGATTAGATACACGGCTCAGCAGACTGTATCACACAGGATAGGATTAGATACACAGCTCAGCAGACAGTATCACACAGGATAGGATTAGATACACAGCTCAGCAGACAGTATCACACATGATAGGATTAGATACACAGCTCAGCAGACAGTATCACACAGCATAGGATTAGATACACAGCTCAGCAGACAGTATCACACAGGACAGGATTAGATACACAGCTCAGCAGACAGTATCACACAGGATAGGATTAGATACACGGCTCAGCAGACTGTATCACACATGATAGGATTAGATACACAGCTCAGCAGACGGTATCACACAGGATAGGATTAGATACACAGCTCAGCAGACAGTATCACACAGGACAGGATTAGATACACAGCTCAGCAGACAGTATCACACAGGATAGGATTAGATACACAGCTCAGCAGACAGTATCACACAGGATAGGATTAGATACACAGCTCAGCAGACAGTATCACACAGTACAGGATTAGATACACAGCTCAGCAGACAGTATCACACAGGAGAGGATTAGATACACAGTTCATCAGACAGTATCACACAGGATAGGATTAGATACACAGCTCAGCAGACAGTATCACACAGGATAGGATTAGATACACAGCTCAGCAGGCAGTTTCACACAGGATAGGATTAGATACACAGCTCAGCAGACGGTATCACACAGGATAGGATTAGATACACAGCTCAGCAGACAGTATCACACAGGATAGGATTAGATACACAGCTCAGCAGACAGTATCACACAGGATAGGATTAGATACGCAGCTCAGCAGACAGTATCACACAGGATAGGATTAGATACACAGCTCAGCAGACAGTATCACACATGATGGGATTAGATACACAGCTCAGCAGACAGTATCACACAGGATAGGATTAGATACACAGCTCATCAGACAGTATCACACATGATGGGATTAGATACACAGCTCAGAAGACAGTATCACACAGGATAGGATTAGATACACCGCTCATCAGACAGTATCACACAGGATAGGATTAGATACACAGCTCAGCAGACAGTATCACACAGGATAGGATTAGATACACAGCTCAGCAGACAGTATCACACAAGATAGGATTAGATACACAGCTCAGCAGACAGTATCACACAGGATAGGATTAGATAAACAGCTCAGCAGACAGTATCACACAGGATAGGATTAGATACACAGCTCAGCAGACAGTATCACACATGGTAGGATTAGATACACAGCTCAGCAGACAGTATCACACAGGATAGGATTAGATACACAGCTCAGCAGACAGTATCACACAGGATAGGATTAGATACACAGCTCAGCAGACAGTATCACACAGGATAGGATTAGATACACAGCTCAGCAGACAGTATCACACAGGATAGGATTAGATACACAGCTCAGCAGACAGTATCACACAGGATAGGATTAGATACACAGCTCAGCGGACAGTATCACACAGGATAGGATTAGATACCCTTCTTTCTTGGTAGTTGGTGACTATGGATCATGTCCGACCCACGTACCAGTCATTCAGTGGATGCACAGCAGGCAGGTAATGGTGGGCAGCCGTACTGAGGGGCCCCCTGGTCCGGACCCCCCACGTCTCCTCTCTCTGGTGCCGGGCCTTATTGTATAGACTCACAGAGGGGCCGCAGACAGTAAGTCATCCTGACACATCCCAGGTATTTAATGGCCGCCTTGGAAGGCAGTGTCTTCATCAATATGGATATGGGAGAGAATGAATATCAGTCGTGGGCTTTTAGCAGCGATGTCCGGGCCATTTGGTCAGTAGAGTGAAGGGAACGAGCGCAGTCTCTGAAAATGACTAATGTGTCTGAAACTGGAAAATTTCATGTCACATCCTTGTCAACAGGAGCATAGCTAATCTGAAGGCTGCCATCTCGATGTTAGGAGTCAAACAGCGGTCTGCCACGCGTTCCGCTAGCTGCTATTTAAAAGGCTTTTATTTCAAGGCTTGGTGGGCTCACAATCGGCCCCTTCGTCATTAAAGTGACACTGAAAGTATAAAGAGATTATGTTTGAGAAACTGACTGACCTGTCGCTGTCACCGCCGCGTCCGTCTGAGCAGAGAAGAAAACATCGGAAAAAACCTCTCTACCTCTCCCCGAATGGACACGTCGTCCGAGGGCACATTTTATGGGGAGGGCTAAATTATCGCTAGTAAACTTCTAAAATTCTTAACTGAAAAAAACCAATTCCACGTTCACGTTACAGATGATACTTTGTATATCTCCTGATGACAATGTAGCAGATGATTATGCAGATCGCTACGGGGACGGGAACGCCGGAGATTTACAGGTGTAGCGGGAGGAATAGAGGGACGAGCTGACGGACGGCCGCGTCGTGTTTGTATGAGATTGTTACAATGTATCAGATATTTACCATGAAAATCTAGATGAACATCTGTCACTGCGGTGTCCATTAGAGGGGTCCAGGGGCGTAGCTATAGCAGAGTATTGGGGTCCAAACTCAGAAGAGGCCCACACAGGATGAGGACTGAACATTTTATTGTCAGGGCCTCCTCAACAGTATATACAATGATATTATATACAGTAACTCGGTAGAAAACAGACTGAGCAGCTGTCGGGCCTCGTCTGAGAGAGTGATCTTGCAAAAATTTGCTGTGGGGCCCAGTCATTTCTATTTATACCACTGCAACCTTTACCACCATTTGGGACCCTTATCATTTAAACCCCATTCACACGTCAGTGTTTCACGAAGTCTGCATGCGTCGCGCATGAGCAGCCACTGGCGCGGTGAAAAGAAACCAAGCTCCGGAGAACCTGTCCTGCCGCAGAGTTCGTACAGGTAGTCGTTAACGGCGCGTTTCTGCTGGAGCAGCCTATCGAGCATGTACAAGGTGGAGATCCAGCGCGTCGGGCAGTCACAAATCAGACGTCTGACGGGCAGGTGGTGTCGCCGCTGAACGTCAGCATGGTGAACCATGGCCGTGTAAGATCTTCTAAAATGGCCACAGATTTTCCTGGCCTGCCGCAAGACGACCTGGACCCGGGGTATTTGGCAACAAATCGCTGCCCGACTATGTTCAGGATGTGTGCCATGCACGGCACGTGTGTTCTTTTGCCCTGCTTCAGCGCACTCAGCAGACTGGCACCGTTGTCGCACATCACTTTACCGACTGTTGGTAATAACAAAGGAATGAGGGAGGGGAGGGGACACCCCTACCCACACTGGCCCGTACTTAGAACCATCCCCCAAATAAGGACACTGACCACATTCTTTCCTTTAACTTCTTTATTGCAGGGTGGTAGTCGGCCACAGCTATATTTATTATTTATAAACGGCAAACATTATAAAACCGCGCGCTCTGCCAACCGCTGGACTCCCAACGGGCAGTTCCGCCAAACCCATCATTAACAACTTTTTGGTTAACAGTAAATTGCCGCCAGCTGTGACTTAAAAAATTCTTCAAACAACCGCATACTGCTCCCCTTGTGGGCATACACATTGCCAAAATAAATATTAAATAACATGAAACCTCAAAATATCTCCAACTAAAGGGAGGGAGGGTGGGGCACCGCGCTTCCGATCAAGAGGGAGAGAATGGACGGGACCAGCACATAAGTACCCTCCCGCTACCCACCTCCTCTTCCTGCAGCACTATTAACCCTTCCCTGACTCCTAACCCTTAAACTCCCAAACAGGGGCCAGCAAAGTGCCCTAAAAGAACTATGAAGGGAAAGGGGGGGGGGAGAAGGGGACCCCCAGTCCCTGTCTACCCTCCTTAAACAGTCGGATAGCCACCAAACTGTCAAATTGAGCGGGGATAGCCACTGATCGGCCTGTGACCGCAAAGCTGAAAGGAGTGCAGGACCGGTGTGGCCCTTGGCTTCCAGGCACAACAGCCGCAGCACAGCATGGCAACGTCTCACCTGGCACGTCGAATAGGTTCTGGGGAGCTTGGGGGGGGGGGGCGCAGCGGAAGAGGCGGTAGCAGTGGCAAAGGCGGAGTCAGCCGAGGAGGAGAAGAAGAGGCAGGTCTGCATGCAATCCATGGCGGTAAAACCAAATCTACACGGGTGCCACGGGTTACATGCTTGATTGCCGTCAGAAGGTTCACCCAGTGGGCATTAAAAGTTATATATCTTCCCTGCCCGTGTTTGCTAGACCACGTGCCTGTGGTCAAATGTATCTTGGCACCGACACTGTGAGCCAGAGATACATTCACTTGCCACTGAACGTGGCCATATAGCTCTGGGATGCCCTTCTGGGAGAAATATTTCCTTCCAGGGACCTTCCATTGTGGTGTGCCCATGGCCACAAATTTTCTAAAGCCCTCCGAGTCCACATGTTTATATGGCAGTAGTTGGCGGGCTAGCAGTTCCAACAAGCTGGCGGCCAGCCGTTGGGCAAGAGGGTTATCCGGCGTCATCAACATTTTACTTTCAAACCTTTGCGCCACGGAAGCCTGCCTTGTGCCAGATGAACGTGACAACGGCATGGTGGAAGGTGGAGTGGAGGACAAATGGGAGGAGAGAGGAGAAGGAGAAGAGGCAGGACATGGAGCGCCGGGAGTGGGGCTTTGTGGGTTCTGACGGCGTTGCTCCCACTGGGCTCAGTGATGGGAGGCCAGGTGCCTTCTTAAGGTTGCTACCTCCTCTTCCTCATCCGATGCCAAGAATGGCTGCGCATCGGTAAGGTCTGGGAATGGATGGGAAAATAATTCCTCTGACTTGAGTGCAGGGGCTGTGGTGGTGGTGGTGGTGTCTTTGGGAGTGCACACAGCAGAGAGTGAGTAGGGTGCAGATACAGCGGACGAGGAGGGTGCAGAAGCAGAAAGCTGATTGAGCCACTCAAACAACTCTCATGCATCCTTTGACGTAATCGCACGCACCTTCTGCAACTTCCCACTTAGGCTCCGGCCTGGTGCACCTGCCCGACCCCTACCACCCCTGCTTCTTCCTCTGCCTGTAATTTTCAAAATGACCCTGTGCCAAAGTCCCTATAGAAGAGCAGTATTTGTGGAAGCAGGTATATCGCAGGCCTCAATCAGTATTTTGTGGAAGCTGATATATGGAAGGCCTCAATCAGTTGTGAGTTGAAGCTGGTATATCACCCTCAAGCTGTAATTTTGTGGACGCAGGTATATGGAAAACCTCTATCACTATTTTGTGGAAGCTGATAGATCGCAGCCCTGAATCAGTATTTTCTGGAAGTATACAAATGCACTATAATATACTTATCTATGTTAGAAAGTATATTATAAGTATATAGCACCCCTCTGTGTATCACACCTATCGATAGCACACCTATACCAGTCCATAGAAGGACTTTTGTGGCCCTATTAGCCAGCGTTTGGTGTCTCTAAGTTCCTAACAGCCTATCCCTGCTCCAAAAGGCAACCTCTTCCTACACTGGCAAACATCTCAATTGGCTGTGCTGTCCCACCTGATGGATGTGTCATGGGTCAAATTTCTTTGCATATGTTTGCATGTTCGGCAGATCGCGAATGTGCAAAGTTCGCCTCAAACCGACCGCTGGGGGAACCGCAAGGCCATCACTATCGGCGGGGTCCTATGTTTTGCACCCCCACCGGTCAGATCCAAAGGACAGGTCATCAGTATTAAAGAGCCGGAAAACCTGCATAGAGGAGATTGACTATTGTCGCTGTCCTGGGGGCCGGATTCATGGCGGGCGCCGATTCAGCCTTCTGTGCATGTGCAATGAGCCCTGTCCGCCTGTCAGGAGGAGATTCTCCTAATGCCACCCGCTCCGGCCTCTCTGCTTCCCTGCGCTGACAGCTTGACTCTCTAGCTGGGCTGATTGCATCAGACACATGGAATGATCTATTAACCATAGACTTGTGCACTCACAGACCAGTAGATAAATGGTAGCGCTTCAGGCGAGTGTTCAACTCAACTAACATTAAAGTGAAGGATTCGCAGCCGGGCTGAGAGTGTGTGCGCCGAAATCCATCTTCTCTGGGTCTACAGGGCAGCACGGGGGCACCAGGGCCTCGTCTGTAGAGCAGCGCGACATGTTCCCTATCCTAATAACAGGGAGAACATGTAAGAAAAGATTTGTTTGCTTATTTTTTGTTCATTTATTTATTTATTAACCAATTTTTATAGTGTATATTTGTTTTTAGTTATTAATGCAAACGATAAAATATTTGGCTTTTTTATATTAAATTATTTAAAAAATATATATTTTTCATATCTTATTTCATGGGAAATTTTTTAGAAATGTAAAATGTTAGAATGTTATTGTCCAGAAACATTGAATTATCATAGTATCAATAAAGAATTATTCTGAATGAAATTTAATAAATTCATGTTTTTGTTGTTTTACTTAAAAGGTGTTGTGCCATGAAAAATATTCTACAGTTTTCATGCCAGCCCCTGGGTCTGAATACTTTTGTATTTGCAAGTTGTTAAAAATGTTGTATTCAAGAAAATGTATCTATAGTCTGTTCTTCTTCTTGTTTCACATCACTGAGGTGGTTGCACATGCTCAGTTTTATCCTTCAACTGCCTACTGAGCTGTGATAGGGAGAGAACAGCAGCAGAAAGGACAAGCCCCTGAGCTGTGATTGGGAGAGAGCTGCAGCAGAAAGGACGCACCGTCTAAGATGTAATAGGGAGCGAGCTGCAGCAGAATTTTCACTTTTGTTGCTTGCTTTTAAAGTTTTTTATTTTATTTTATCTCTAGAAAAATCTTGTTGGTGCTGGTCCTATGATGTTTAAAGGGTTTGCACTATTTAGACACCTTATGCCCTATCTCCAGTGTCATCACACACCCGCCATTCATGAGAACGCTGTCACGAGGGTGTCAAGAGCCACGTCTGACTCCGTTATACCCGGGGTCAGGAAGTCGCAGCGGGTGGCTGCGCACTCTATGTCTAAAGATCACGTTGTTTCTTAGTGATTGTTTCCTGTGTTTGCCTTGCAATCCTTTTTGTCTCACTCAGGGATCCGTAGCTTCTCCTCCTCAGCTGTTTCTTGTCTGCCACTCCCAACCTCCTTATATTCTCCTCGCACACTTCTCTAGTTGACAGTTATAGAGCTTCCTGCCTGGACATCTATACTGACCCACTGGAGCTGTGAATCCTGGTTGTTGTTCCAGAGTGCTACCCTCCGAATCCCTGTTGGGCTTTTTGTTGTCTCCTGTGGTCGCCCACCTGGGGTTATATGTTTAGTCTGTATTGTCTGTCCTCCCCTTGGTGTTTTCCTTTAGAGCTAGTGGTGCGGACTAGTGTTCCCACCGCCCTGTTCACTATCTAGGGCTCATCTTAGGGAAAGCCAGGGTTTTAGGCACGTGATCGGCGTACGGGTGAGGAACCCGTCTAGGGACGTCAGGGCAGCCAGGTGCCAGCCGCAAGGTGAGTCAGGGGTCACCACCTTCCCTCTCACTTGGGCAGGGCCTTCCTCTTTCCCTCCCTCTGTGTCACGTATGTGATAGTCACGCCGATCGTGATAAACGCCCCCCAGATTGAATAGAGTGGTGGTCACGCAGCACTGCCACTCCATTCAGCTGTGTGTCTGCCGCTTCATTCTGCTGTGTGTCTGCCGCTTTATTCTGCTGCGTGTCTGCTGCTCCATTCTGCTGCGCGTCTGCCGCTCCATTCAGCTGTGTGTCTGCTGCTCCATTCAGCTGTGTCTGCCGCTCCATTCTACTGTGTGTCTGCTGCTCCATTCAGCTGTGTGTCTGCTGCTCCATTCAGCTATGTGTCTGCCGCTCCATTCTGCTGTGTGTCTGCAGCTCCATTCAGCTGTGTGTCTGCCGCTCCATTCTGATGTGGGTCTGCCGCTCCATTCAGCTGTGTGTCCGCCGCTCCATTCTGCTGTGTGTTTGCCGCTCCATTCGGCTGTGTGTCTGCCGCTCCATTCAGCTGTGTCTGCCGCTCCATTCTGCTGTGTGTCTGCCGCTCCATTCTGCTGTGTGTCTGCCGCTCCATTCTGCTGTGTGTCTGCCGCTCCATTCTGCTGTGTGTCTGCCGCTCCATTCTGCTGTGTGTCTGCCGCTCAATTCAGCTGTGTGTCTGCAGCTCCATTCTGCTGCGTGTGTGCCGCTCCATTCAGCTGTGTGTGCCGCTCCATTCAGCTGTGTGTCTGCCGCTCCATTCTGCTGTGTGTCTGCTGCTCCATTCAGCTGTGTGTCTGCCGCTCCATTCTGCTGTGTGTCTGCCGCTCCATTCAGCTGTGTGTCTGCCGCTTCATTCTGCTGTGTGTCTGCCGCTCCATTCTGATGTGGGTCTGCCGCTCCATTCAGCTGTGTGTCTGCAGCTCCATTCTGCTGTGTGTCTGCCGCTCCATTCTGCTGTGCGTCTGCCGCTCCATTCTGCTGTGTGTCTGCCGCTCCATTCAGCTGTGTGTCTGCCGCTCCATTCTGCTGTGTGTCTGCCGCTCTATTCTGCTGTGCGTCTGCCGCTCCATTCTGCTGTGTGTCTGCTACTCCATTCTGCTGTGTGTCTGCCGCCCCATTCTGCTGTGTGTCTGCTACTCCATTCTGCTGTGTGTCTGCCGCTCCATTCTGCTGTGTGTCTGCTGCTCCATTCTGCTGTGTGTCGTGTCTGCCAATTCATTCTGCTGTGTGTCTGCCGCTCCATTCTGCTGTGTGTCTGCCGCTCCATTCAGCTTTGTGTCGTGTCTGCCGCTTCATTCTGCTGTGTGTCTGCCACTCCATTCTGCTGTGTGTCTGCCACTCCATTCTGCTGCGTGTGTGCCGCTCCATTCAGCTGTGTGTGCCGCTCCATTCAGCTGTGTGTGCCGCTCCATTCTGCTGTGCGTCTGCCGCTCCATTCTGCTGTGTGTCTGCCTCTCCATTTTGCAGTGTGTCTGCCGCTCCATTCTGCTGTGGGTCTGCCGCTCCATTCAGCTGTGTGTCTGCCGCTCTATTCTGCTGTGCGTCTGCCGCTCCATTCTGCTGTGTGTCTGCGCTCCATTCTGCAGTGTGTCTGCCGCTCCATTCTGCAGTGTGTCTGCCGCTCCATTCTGCAGTGTGTCTGCCGCTCCATTCTGCAGTGTGTCTGCCGCTCCATTCTGCTGTGTGTCTGCCGCTCCATTCTGCTGTGTGTCTGCCGCTCCATTCTGCTGTGTGTCTGCCGCTCCATTCTGCTGTGCGTCTGCCGCTCCATTCTGCTGTGTGTCTGCTGCTCCATTCAGCTGTGTGTCTGCCGCTCCATTCTGCTGTGTGTCCGCCGCTCCATTCAGCTGTGTGTCTGCCGCTACATTCTGCTGTGTGTCTGCCGCTCCATTCTGATGTGGGTCTGCCGCTCCATTCAGCTGTGTGTCTGCAGCTCCATTCTGCTGTGTGTCTGCCGCTCCATTCTGCTGTGCGTCTGCCGCTCCATTCTGCTGTGTGTCTGCCGCTCCATTCAGCTGTGTGTCTGCCGCTCCATTCTGCTGTGTGTCTGCCGCTCTATTCTGCTGTGCGTCTGCCGCTCCATTCTGCTGTGTGTCTGCTACTCCATTCTGCTGTGTGTCTGCCGCCCCATTCTGCTGTGTGTCTGCTACTCCATTCTGCTGTGTGTCTGCCGCTCCATTCTGCTGTGTGTCTGCTGCTCCATTCTGCTGTGTGTCGTGTCTGCCAATTCATTCTGCTGTGTGTCTGCCGCTCCATTCTGCTGTGTGTCTGCCGCTCCATTCAGCTTTGTGTCGTGTCTGCCGCTTCATTCTGCTGTGTGTCTGCCACTCCATTCTGCTGTGTGTCTGCCACTCCATTCTGCTGCGTGTGTGCCGCTCCATTCAGCTGTGTGTGCCGCTCCATTCAGCTGTGTGTGCCGCTCCATTCTGCTGTGTGTCTGCCGCTCCATTCTGCTGTGTGTCTGCCTCTCCATTTTGCAGTGTGTCTGCCGCTCCATTCTGCTGTGGGTCTGCCGCTCCATTCAGCTGTGCGTCTGCCGCTCTATTCTGCTGTGCGTCTGCCGCTCCATTCTGCTGTGTGTCTGCCGCTCCATTCTGCAGTGTGTCTGCCGCTCCATTCTGCAGTGTGTCTGCCGCTCCATTCTGCAGTGTGTCTGCCGCTCCATTCTGCTGTGTGTCTGCCGCTCCATTCTGCTGTGTGTCTGCCGCCCCATTCTGCTGTGTGTCTGCCGCTCCATTCTGCTGTGCGTCTGCCGCTCCATTCTGCTGTGTGTCTGCCGCTCCATTCTGCTGTGCGTCTGCCGCTCCATTCAGCTGTGCGTCTGCCGCTCCATTCTGCTGTGCGTCTGCCGCTCCATTCTGCAGTGTGTCTGCCGCTCCATTCTGCAGTGTGTCCGCCGCTCCATTCTGCAGTGTGTCCGCCGCTCCATTCTGCAGTGTGTCTGCCGCTCTATTCTGCTGTGTGTCTGCCGCTCCATTCTGCAGTGTGTCTGCCGCTCCATTCTGCTGTGCGTCTGCCGCTCCATTCTGCTGTGCGTCTGCCGCTCCATTCTGCAGTGTGTCTGCCGCTCCATTCTGCAGTGTGTCTGCCGCTCCATTCTGCAGTGTGTCTGCCGCTCCATTCTGCAGTGTGTCTGCCGCTCCATTCAGCTGTGTGTCTGCCGCTCCATTCTGCTGTGTGTCTGCCGCTCCATTCTGCTGTGTGTCTGCCGCTCCATTCTGCTGTGTGTCTGCCGCTCCATTCTGCTGTGTGTCTGCCGCTCCATTCTGCAGTGTGTCTGCCGCTCCATTCTGCAGTGTGTCTGCCGCTCCATTCTGCTGTGTGTCTGCCGCTCCATTCTGCTGTGTGTCTGCCGCTCCATTCAGCTGTGTGTCTGCTCCATTCTGCTGTGTGTCTGCCACTCCATTCAGCTGTGTGTCTGCCGCTCCATTCTGCTGTGTGTCTGCTCCATTCTGCTGTGTGTCTGCCGCTCCATTCTGCTGTGTGTCTGCCGCTCCATTCAGCTGTGTCTGCCGCTCCATTCAGCTGTGTCTGCCGCCCCATTCTGCTGTGTGTCTGCTACTCCATTCTGCTGTGTGTCTGCCGCTCCATTCTGCTGTGTGTCTGCTGCTCCATTCTGCTGTGTGTCGTGTCTGCCAATTCATTCTGCTGTGTGTCTGCCGCTCCATTCTGCTGTGTGTCTGCCGCTCCATTCAGCTTTGTGTCGTGTCTGCCAATTCATTCTGCTGTGTGTCTGCCGCTTCATTCTGCTGTGTGTCTGCCACTCCATTCTGCTGTGTGTCTGCCACTCCATTCTGCTGCGTGTGTGCCGCTCCATTCAGCTGTGTGTGCCGCTCCATTCAGCTGTGTGTGCCGCTCCATTCAGCTGTGAGTCTGCCGCTCCATTCAGCTGTGCGTCTGCCGATCCATTCATCTGTGCGTCTGCCGCTCCATTCAGCTGTGCGTCTGCCGCTCCATTCTGCTGTGTGTCTGCCGCTCCATTCAGCTGTGTGTCTGCCGCTCCATTCTGCTGTGTGTCTGCCGCTCCATTCTGCTGTGTGTCTGCCGCTCCATTCTGCAGTGCGTCTGCCGCTCCATTCTGCAGTGTGTCTGCCGCTCCATTCTGCTGTGTGTCTGCCGCTCCATTCAGCTGTGTGTCTGCTCCATTCTGCTGTGTGTCTGCCGCTCCATTCAGCTGTGTGTCTGCCGCTCCATTCTGCTGTGTGTCTGCTCCATTCTGCTGTGTGTCTGCCGCTCCATTCTGCTGTGTGTCTGCCGCTCCATTCAGCTGTGTCTGCCGCTCCATTCAGCTGTGTCTGCCGCCCCATTCTGCTGTGTGTCTGCTACTCCATTCTGCTGTGTGTCTGCCGCTCCATTCTGCTGTGTGTCTGCTGCTCCATTCTGCTGTGTGTCGTGTCTGCCAATTCATTCTGCTGTTTGTCTGCCGCTCCATTCTGCTGTGTGTCTGCCGCTCCATTCAGCTTTGTGTCGTGTCTGCCAATTCATTCTGCTGTGTGTCTGCCGCTTCATTCTGCTGTGTGTCTGCCACTCCATTCTGCTGTGTGTCTGCCACTCCATTCTGCTGCGTGTGTGCCGCTCCATTCAGCTGTGTGTGCCGCTCCATTCAGCTGTGTGTGCCGCTCCATTCAGCTGTGAGTCTGCCGCTCCATTCAGCTGTGCGTTTGCCGATCCATTCATCTGTGCGTCTGCCGCTCCATTCAGCTGTGTGTCTGCCGCTCCATTCTGCTGTGTGTCTGCCGCTCCATTCAGCTGTGTGTCTGCCGCTCCATTCTGCTGTGTGTCTGCCGCTCCATTCTGCTGTGTGTCTGCCGCTCCATTCTGCTGTGCGTCTGCCGCTCCATTCTGCTGTGCGTCTGCCGCTCCATTCTGCTGTGCGTTTGCCGCTCCATTCAGCTGTGCGTCTGCCGCTCCATTCTGCTGTGCGTCTGCCGCTCCATTCTGCTGTGGGTCTGCCGCTCCATTCTGCTGTGTGTCTGTCGCTCCATTCAGCTGTGTGTCTGCCGCTCCATTCTGCTGTGCGTCTGCCGCTCCATTCTGCTGTGCGTCTGCCGCTCCATTCTGCTGTGCGTCTGCCGCTCCATTCTGCTGTGCGTCTGCCGCTCCATTCTGCTGTGCGTCTGCCGCTCCATTCTGCAGTGTGTCTGCCGCTCCATTCTGCAGTGTGTCTGCCGCTCCATTCTGCAGTGTGTCTGCCGCTCCATTCTGCAGTGTGTCTGCCGCTCCATTCTGCTGTGTGTCTGCCGCTCCATTCTGCTGTGTGTCTGCAGCTCCATTCAGCTGTGTGTCTGCTCCATTCTGCTGTGTGTCTGCCGCTCCATTCAGCTGTGTGTCTGCCGCTCCATTCTGCTGTGTGTCTGCTCCATTCTGCTGTGTGTCTGCCGCTCCATTCTGCTGTGTGTCTGCCGCTCCATTCAGCTGTGTCTACCGCTCCATTCAGCTGTGTCTGCCGCCCCATTCTGCTGTGTGTCTGCTACTCCATTTTGCTGTGTGTCTGCCGCTCCATTCTGCTGTGTGTCTGCTGCTCCATTCTGCTGTGTGTCGTGTCTGCCAATTCATTCTGCTGTGTGTCTGCCGCTCCATTCTGCTGTGTGTCTGCCGCTCCATTCAGCTTTGTGTCGTGTCTGCCGCTTCATTCTGCTGTGTGTCTGCCACTCCATTCTGCTGTGTGTCTGCCACTTCATTCTGCTGCGTGTGTGTCGCTCCATTCAGCTGTGTGTGCCGCTCCATTCAGCTGTGTGTGCCGCTCCATTCTGCTGTGCGTCTGCCGCTCCATTCTGCTGTGTGTCTGCCTCTCCATTTTGCAGTGTGTCTGCCGCTCCATTCTGCTGTGCGTCTGCCGCTCTATTCTGCTGTGCGTCTGCCGCTCCATTCTGCTGTGCGTCTGCCGCTCCATTCTGCTGTGTGTCTGCCGCTCCATTCTGCAGTGTGTCTGCCGCTCCATTCTGCTGCGTGTGTGCCGCTCCATTCAGCTGTGTGTGCCGCTCCATTCAGCTGTGTGTCTGCCGCTCCATTCTGCAGTGTGTCTGCCGCTCCATTCTGCTGTGTGTCTGCCGCTCCATTCTGCTGTGTGTCTGCCGCTCCATTCTGCTGTGTGTCTGCCGCTCCATTCTGCTGTGCGTCTGCCGCTCCATTCAGCTGTGTGTCTGCTCCATTCTGCTGTGTGTCTGCCGCTCCATTCAGCTGTGTGTCTGCCGCTCCATTCTGCTGTGTGTCTGCTCCATTCTGCTGTGTGTCTGCCGCTCCATTCTGCTGTGTGTCTGCCGCTCCATTCAGCTGTGTCTGCCGCTCCATTCAGCTGTGTCTGCCGCCCCATTCTGCTGTGTGTCTGCTACTCCATTCTGCTGTGTGTCTGCCGCTCCATTCTGCTGTGTGTCTGCTGCTCCATTCTGCTGTGTGTCGTGTCTGCCAATTCATTCTGCTGTGTGTCTGCCGCTCCATTCTGCTGTGTGTCTGCCGCTCCATTCAGCTTTGTGTCGTGTCTGCCGCTTCATTCTGCTGTGTGTCTGCCACTCCATTCTGCTGTGTGTCTGCCACTCCATTCTGCTGCGTGTGTGCCGCTCCATTCAGCTGTGTGTCTGCCGCTCCATTCTGCTGTGTGTCTGCTCCATTCTGCTGTGTGTCTGCCGCTCCATTCTGCTGTGTGTCTGCCGCTCCATTCAGCTGTGTCTACCGCTCCATTCAGCTGTGTCTGCCGCCCCATTCTGCTGTGTGTCTGCTACTCCATTCTGCTGTGTGTCTGCCGCTCCATTCTGCTGTGTGTCTGCTGCTCCATTCTGCTGTGTGTCGTGTCTGCCAATTCATTCTGCTGTGTGTCTGCCGCTCCATTCTGCTGTGTGTCTGCCGCTCCATTCAGCTTTGTGTCGTGTCTGCCGCTTCATTCTGCTGTGTGTCTGCCACTCCATTCTGCTGTGTGTCTGCCACTTCATTCTGCTGCGTGTGTGTCGCTCCATTCAGCTGTGTGTGCCGCTCCATTCAGCTGTGTGTGCCGCTCCATTCTGCTGTGCGTCTGCCGCTCCATTCTGCTGTGTGTCTGCCTCTCCATTTTGCAGTGTGTCTGCCGCTCCATTCTGCTGTGGGTCTGCCGCTCCATTCAGCTGTGCGTCTGCCGCTCTATTCTGCTGTGCGTCTGCCGCTCCATTCTGCTGTGCGTCTGCCGCTCCATTCTGCTGTGTGTCTGCCGCTCCATTCTGCAGTGTGTCTGCCGCTCCATTCTGCTGCGTGTGTGCCGCTCCATTCAGCTGTGTGTGCCGCTCCATTCAGCTGTGTGTCTGCCGCTCCATTCTGCAGTGTGTCTTCCGCTCCATTCTGCTGTGTGTCTGCCGCTCCATTCTGCTGTGTGTCTGCCGCTCCATTCTGCTGTGTGTCTGCCGCTCCATTCTGCTGTGCGTCTGCCGCTCCATTCAGCTGTGTGTCTGCTCCATTCTGCTGTGTGTCTGCCGCTCCATTCAGCTGTGTGTCTGCCGCTCCATTCTGCTGTGTGTCTGCTCCATTCTGCTGTGTGTCTGCCGCTCCATTCTGCTGTGTGTCTGCCGCTCCATTCAGCTGTGTCTGCCGCTCCATTCAGCTGTGTCTGCCGCCCCATTCTGCTGTGTGTCTGCTACTCCATTCTGCTGTGTGTCTGCCGCTCCATTCTGCTGTGTGTCTGCTGCTCCATTCTGCTGTGTGTCGTGTCTGCCAATTCATTCTGCTGTGTGTCTGCCGCTCCATTCTGCTGTGTGTCTGCCGCTCCATTCAGCTTTGTGTCGTGTCTGCCGCTTCATTCTGCTGTGTGTCTGCCACTCCATTCTGCTGTGTGTCTGCCACTCCATTCTGCTGTGTGTGTGCCGCTCCATTCAGCTGTGTGTGCCGCTCCATTCAGCTGTGTGTGCCGCTCCATTCTGCTGTGCGTCTGCCGCTCCATTCTGCTGTGTGTCTGCCTCTCCATTTTGCAGTGTGTCTGCCGCTCCATTCTGCTGTGGGTCTGCCGCTCCATTCTGCTGTGTGTCTGCTCCATTCTGCTGTGTGTCTGCCGCTCCATTCTGCTGTGTGTCTGCCGCTCCATTCAGCTGTGTCTGCCGCTCCATTCAGCTGTGTCTGCCGCCCCATTCTGCTGTGTGTCTGCTACTCCATTCTGCTGTGTGTCTGCCGCTCCATTCTGCTGTGTGTCTGCTGCTCCATTCTGCTGTGTGTCGTGTCTGCCAATTCATTCTGCTGTGTGTCTGCCGCTCCATTCTGCTGTGTGTCTGCCGCTCCATTCAGCTTTGTGTCGTGTCTGCCGCTTCATTCTGCTGTGTGTCTGCCACTCCATTCTGCTGTGTGTCTGCCACTCCATTCTGCTGTGTGTGTGCCGCTCCATTCAGCTGTGTGTGCCGCTCCATTCAGCTGTGTGTGCCGCTCCATTCTGCTGTGCGTCTGCCGCTCCATTCTGCTGTGTGTCTGCCTCTCCATTTTGCAGTGTGTCTGCCGCTCCATTCTGCTGTGGGTCTGCCGCTCCATTCAGCTGTGCGTCTGCCGCTCTATTCTGCTGTGCGTCTTCCGCTCCATTCTGCTGTGCGTCTGCCGCTCCATTCTGCTGCGTGTGTGCCGCTCCATTCAGCTGTGTGTGCCGCTCCATTCAGCTGTGTGTCTGCCGCTCCATTCTGCAGTGTGTCTGCCGCTCCATTCTGCTGTGTGTCTGCCGCTCCATTCTGCTGTGTGTCTGCCGCTCCATTCTGCTGTGTGTCTGCCGCTCCATTCTGCTGTGCGTCTGCCGCTCCATTCAGCTGTGTGTCTGCTCCATTCTGCTGTGTGTCTGCCGCTCCATTCAGCTGTGTGTCTGCCGCTCCATTCTGCTGTGTTGCTCCATTCTGCTGTGTGTCTGCCGCTCCATTCTGCTGTGTGTCTGCCGCTCCATTCAGCTGTGTCTGCCGCTCCATTCAGCTGTGTCTGCCGCCCCATTCTGCTGTGTGTCTGCTACTCCATTCTGCTGTGTGTCTGCCGCTCCATTCTGCTGTGTGTCTGCTGCTCCATTCTGCTGTGTGTCGTGTCTGCCAATTCATTCTGCTGTGTGTCTGCCGCTCCATTCTGCTGTGTGTCTGCCGCTCCATTCAGCTTTGTGTCGTGTCTGCCGCTTCATTCTGCTGTGTGTCTGCCACTCCATTCTGCTGTGTGTCTGCCACTCCATTCTGCTGTGTGTGTGCCGCTCCATTCAGCTGTGTGTGCCGCTCCATTCAGCTGTGTGTGCCGCTCCATTCTGCTGTGCGTCTGCCGCTCCATTCTGCTGTGTGTCTGCCTCTCCATTTTGCAGTGTGTCTGCCGCTCCATTCTGCTGTGGGTCTGCCGCTCCATTCTGCTGTGTGTCTGCTCCATTCTGCTGTGTGTCTGCCGCTCCATTCTGCTGTGTGTCTGCCGCTCCATTCAGCTGTGTCTGCCGCTCCATTCAGCTGTGTCTGCCGCCCCATTCTGCTGTGTGTCTGCTACTCCATTCTGCTGTGTGTCTGCCGCTCCATTCTGCTGTGTGTCTGCTGCTCCATTCTGCTGTGTGTCGTGTCTGCCAATTCATTCTGCTGTGTGTCTGCCGCTCCATTCTGCTGTGTGTCTGCCGCTCCATTCAGCTTTGTGTCGTGTCTGCCGCTTCATTCTGCTGTGTGTCTGCCACTCCATTCTGCTGTGTGTCTGCCACTCCATTCTGCTGTGTGTGTGCCGCTCCATTCAGCTGTGTGTGCCGCTCCATTCAGCTGTGTGTGCCGCTCCATTCTGCTGTGCGTCTGCCGCTCCATTCTGCTGTGTGTCTGCCTCTCCATTTTGCAGTGTGTCTGCCGCTCCATTCTGCTGTGGGTCTGCCGCTCCATTCAGCTGAGCGCCTGCCGCTCTATTCTGCTGTGCGTCTGCCGCTCCATTCTGCTGTGCGTCTGCCGCTCCATTCTGCTGTGTGTCTGCCTCTCCATTCTGCAGTGTGTCTGCCGCTCCATTCTGCAGTGTGTCTGCCGCTCCATTCTGCTGTGTGTCTGCCGCTCCATTCTGCTGTGTGTCTGCCGCTCCATTCTGCTGTGTGTCTGCCGCTCCATTCTGCTGTGTGTCTGCCGCTCCATTCTGCTGTGAGTCTGCCGCTCCATTCTGCAGTGTGTCTGCCGCTCCATTCTGCAGTGTGTCTGCCGCTCCATTCTGCTGTGTGTCTGCCGCTCCATTCTGCTGTGTGTCTGCCGCTCCATTCTGCTGTGCGTCTGCCGCTCCATTCTGCTGTGCGTCTGCCGCTCCATTCTGCTGTGCGTCTGCCGCTCCATTCAGCTGTGCGTCTGCCGCTCCATTCTGCTGTGTGTCTGCCGCTCCATTCTGCAGTGCGTCTGCCGCTCCATTCTGCAGTGCGTCTGCCGCTCCATTCTGCAGTGTGTCTGCCGCTCCATTCTGCAGTGTGTCTGCCGCTCCATTCTGCTGTGTGTCTGCCGCTCCATTCAGCTGTGTGTCTGCTCCATTCTGCTGTGTGTCTGCCGCTCCATTCAGCTGTGTGTCTGCCGCTCCATTCTGCTGTGTGTCTGCCGCTCCATTCAGCTTTGTGTCGTGTCTGCCAATTCATTCTGCTGTGTGTCTGCCGCTTCATTCTGCTGTGTGTCTGCCACTCCATTCTGCTGTGTGTCTGCCGCTCCATTCAGCTTTGTGTCGTGTCTGCCAATTCATTCTGCTGTGTGTCTGCCGCTTCATTCTGCTGTGTGTCTGCCACTCCATTCTGCTGTGTGTCTGCCACTCCATTCTGCTGCGTGTGTGCCGCTCCATTCAGCTGTGTGTCTGCCGCTCCATTCAGCTGTGTGTGCCGCTCCATTCAGCTGTGAGTCTGCCGCTCCATTCAGCTGTGCGTCTGCCGATTTATTCATCTGTGCGTCTGCCGCTCCATTCAGCTGTGCGTCTGCCGCTCCATTCTGCTGTGTGTCTGCCGCTCCATTCAGCTGTGTGTCTGCCGCTCCATTCTGCTGTGTGTCTGCCGCTCCATTCTGCTGTGTGTCTGCCGCTCCATTCTGCTGTGTGTCTGCCGCTCCATTCTGCTGTGCGTCTGCCGCTCCATTCTGCTGTGCGTTTGCCGCTCCATTCAGCTGTGCGTCTGCCGCTCCATTGTGCTGTGCGTCTGCCGCTCCATTCTGCTGTGTGTCTGCTGCTCCATTCTGCTGTGTGTCTGCCGCTCCATTCTGCTGTGTGTCTGCCGCTCCATTCGGCTGCGTGTCTGCCGCTCCATTCGGCTGCGTGTCTGCAGCTACATTCTGCTGCGTGTGTGCCGCTCCATTCAGCTGTGTGTGCCGCTCCATTCAGCTGTGTGTCTTGCCGCCCCATTCTGCTGTGTGTCTGCCGCTCCATTCTGCTGTGTGTCTGCCGCTCCATTTAGCTGTGTGTCTGCCGCTCCATTCTGCTGTGTGTCTGCCGCTCCATTCAGCTGTGTGTCTGCCGCTCCATTCAGCTGTGTGTCTGCCGTTCCATTCTGCTGTGTGTCTGCCGCTCCATTCTGCTGTGTGTCTGCCGCTCCATTCTGCTGTGTGTCTGACGCTTCATTCAGCTGTGTGTCTGCCGCTCCATTCTGCTGTGTGTCTGCCGCTCCATTCAGCTGTATGTGCCGCTCCATTCAGCTGTGTGTGCCGCTCCATTCAGCTGTGAGTCTGCTGCTCCATTCAGCTGTGCGTCTGCCGCTCCATTCATCTGTGCGTCTGCCGCTCCATTCAGCTGTGTGTCTGCCGCTCCATTCTGCTGTGTGTCTGCCGTTCCATTCTGCTGTGCGTCTGCCGCTCCATTATGCTGTGTGTCTGCCGCTCCATTCAGATGTGTGTCTGCAGCTCCATTCTGCTGCGTGTGTGCCGCTCCATTCAGCTGTGTGTGCCGCTCCATTCAGCTGTGTGTGCCGCTCCATTCAGCTGTGTGTGCCGCTCCATTCAGCTGTGTGTGTCGCTCCATTCTGCTGTGTGTCTGCCGCTCCATTCTGCTGTGTGTCTGCCGCTCCATTCTGCTGTGCGTCTGCCGCTCCATTCTGCTGTGCGTTTGCCGCTCCATTCAGCTGTGCGTCTGCCGCTCCATTGTGCTGTGCGTCTGCCGCTCCATTCTGCTGTGTGTCTGCTGCTCCATTCTGCTGTGTGTCTGCCGCTCCATTCTGCTGTGTGTCTGCCGCTCCATTCGGCTGCGTGTCTGCCGCTCCATTCGGCTGCGTGTCTGCAGCTACATTCTGCTGCGTGTGTGCCGCTCCATTCAGCTGTGTGTGCCGCTCCATTCAGCTGTGTGTCTGCCGCCCCCATTCTGCTGTGTGTCTGCCGCTCCATTCTGCTGTGTGTCTGCCGCTCCATTCAGCTGTGTGTCTGCCGCTCCATTCAGCTGTGTGTCTGCCGTTCCATTCTGCTGTGTGTCTGCCGCTCCATTCTGCTGTGTGTCTGCCGCTCCATTCTGCTGTGTGTCTGACGCTTCATTCAGCTGTGTGTCTGCCGCTCCATTCTGCTGTGTGTCTGCCGCTCCATTCAGCTGTATGTGCCGCTCCATTCAGCTGTGTGTGCCGCTCCATTCAGCTGTGAGTCTGCTGCTCCATTCAGCTGTGCGTCTGCCGCTCCATTCATCTGTGCGTCTGCCCGCTCCATTCAGCTGTGTGTCTGCCGCTCCATTCTGCTGTGTGTCTGCTGCTCCATTCTGCTGTGTGTCTGCCGCTCCATTCTGCTGTGTGTCTGCCGCTCCATTCGGCTGCGTGTCTGCCGCTCCATTCGGCTGCGTGTCTGCAGCTACATTCTGCTGCGTGTGTGCCGCTCCATTCAGCTGTGTGTGCCGCTCCATTCAGCTGTGTGTCTGCCGCCCCATTCTGCTGTGTGTCTGCCGCTCCATTCTGCTGTGTGTCTGCCGCTCCATTCAGCTGTGTGTCTGCCGCTCCATTCAGCTGTGTGTCTGCCGTTCCATTCTGCTGTGTGTCTGCCGCTCCATTCTGCTGTGTGTCTGCCGCTCCATTCTGCTGTGTGTCTGACGCTTCATTCAGCTGTGTGTCTGCCGCTCCATTCTGCTGTGTGTCTGCCGCTCCATTCAGCTGTATGTGCCGCTCCATTCAGCTGTGTGTGCCGCTCCATTCAGCTGTGAGTCTGCTGCTCCATTCAGCTGTGCGTCTGCCGCTCCATTCATCTGTGCGTCTGCCGCTCCATTCAGCTGTGTGTCTGCCGCTCCATTCTGCTGTGTGTCTGCCGTTCCATTCTGCTGTGCGTCTGCCGCTCCATTCTGCTGTGTGTCTGCCGCTCCATTCAGATGTGTGTCTGCAGCTCCATTCTGCTGCGTGTGTGCCGCTCCATTCAGCTGTGTGTGCCGCTCCATTCAGCTGTGTGTGCCGCTCCATTCAGCTGTGTGTGTCGCTCCATTCAGCTGTGCGTCTGCCGCTCCATTCAGCTGTGCGTCTGCCGCTCCATTCAGCTGTGCGTCTGCCGCTCCATTCTGCTGTGCGTCTGCCGCTCCATTCTGCTGTGTGTCTGCCGCTCCATTCAGCTGTGTGTCTGCCGCTCCATTCAGCTGTGTGTCTGCCGCTCCATTCAGCTGTGTGTCTGCCGCTCCATTCAGCTGTGCGTCTTCCGCTCTATTCTGCTGTGCGTCTGCCGCTCCATTCTGCTGTGTGTCTGCCGCTCCATTCTGCAGTGTGTCTGCCGCTCTATTTTGCTGTGTGTCTGCTCCATTCTGCTGTGTGTCTGTCGCTCCATTCTGCTGTGTGTCTGCCGCTCCATTCTGATGTGTGTCTGCCGCTCCATTCTGATGTGTGTCTGCCGCCCCATTCTGCTGTGTGTCTGCCGCTCCATTCTGCTGTGTGTCTGCAGCTCCATTCTGCTGCGTGTGTGCCGCTCCATTCTACTGTGTGTCTGCCTCTCCATTCTACTGTGTGTCTGCCGCTCCATTCTACTGTGTGTCTGCCGCTCCATTCTACTGTGTGTCTGCCGCTCTATTCTACTGTGTGTCTGCCGCTCCTTTCTGCTGTGTGTCTGCCGCTCCATTCTAATGAAAAAGGGTTTTTAAACATATCTGACTTTCAAAAATATTAATAGATTATACCTGATACCTCGTCGTTCTGACATCTCCCCGGTCCATCGCCAATCTCTACATCCTGGGATTTAGGGAAGGGGCTGAATACTTTTTCCCTACACCTTATATACTGGCTTTGACCCTTCCAGTCAATGATTTCAATACAAAAATATGAATTTTTTCAAACGATGTATGAAAACGTCTGATTTTCTACTGCACTCTGTTTCCAAGTTGGCAAATAGAAGGAACTGGGCGGAAGGACTATGAGGGGAGAAAAGGAAAAAGCTACAGAATTTTCTGTCCCAGCATGGAGGGATACGATGGACTGATACATAAACTGTAGGGTTCTTTTTGGTCCCCTATTCTAGAGCCCCCAGAAGTCAGACATTTCCCACTATACTGGTCTTCTTACCAGTACAAACCTGCAGAATAGACCGAGACAGAAAGTAGTGGGTACGCAGGAAATACCGTATCATGATGCCCCCTCGCCCCTTTGGATGGCTCCTGTCCAGAGATTGATTTAAATGGGTGCTGTGTATCAGTTGTGCCCCCCAGCCAGGCAGTGAGCACCCCCTTTAAATACTCCCCATTAACGGTGTACGTTCCCCCGGAGCTGACATGGCGCCTGTAGAACGATGTAGATTTAATTTGCGCCCGATTAGAAAAGATGCTGTAATATACACGTTATGTCACATCCACGTAAGGAAGATAAAGTGATTGCGTCGCACGCAAAGCGCGGACTCATTTGTATCTCTTCTGATTTATTGTGTAATATTTTTGGTCACTAGTGCGTAAAATGAAGAAGAATTCAGCCTTAGATGTGATGACAAACACAAAAATCCAAATCTTACCCACTTTTACTTTCTCCCTAGTTCTCGGGCCTGCAGGGGGTGCAGTACAAGGAGAGCAGATAATAATCACAAACTGGCTACCTGTAGATGTAGCAGGGCTGAATGTGTTCAATTATCACAGTGTTATCTGTGGTGTTACGTGGGACTGCAGGTGACATCTACTACATTATATATACTTAGCGTTATCACTGTGTTATCTGTGGTGTTACATAGGACTGCAGGTGACATCTACCACATTATCTGTACTCAGAGCATTATCACTGTGTTATCTGTGGTGTTACATAGGACTGCAGGTGACATCTACTACATTCATATACTAAAAAGAAGAAAATAAATGAATTGCACATCCAACTGCTATGCTTTGATCTAATCCCTGCTACTTTAGCAGAAAACAGCGCTAAATAGCGCATGTGTACCGCCTCCTATGCTGCAGGTGACATAGAGGCAACCTTGGCGTGGTGAGTGGGCTTATGCCTTTTGATCAAAATGTACACTAATGCCTCATGTAGCATAGGAGGCGGTACACATACGGTGTTACATAGGACTGCAGGTGACATCTACTACATTATCTGTACTAGGAGAGTTATCACTGTGTTATCTGTGGTGTTACCTAGGACTGCAGGTGACATCTTCTACATTATCTGTACTCAGAGAGTTATTACTGTGTTATTTGTGGTGTTACATAGGACTGCAGATTACATCTACTACATTTTCTGTACTCAGATATCACTGTGTTATCTGTGGTGTTACATAGGACTGCAGGTGACATCTACTACATTCTCCGCAGTTGATGAGGACTATACAATTTAGTCTAGTTGTGACATGCAGTACCTGTCACCACCAGTTCTGTGGGAAGGTCTGGCAGACGTCATTCTCTACCTCTTGCAAGACGTTCTTTGTTTTGGTTTCACTTTGTCATCTTCTTTCCTTCTCCCAGGTGTCACCTATTTAGACTAATCGTCTCCCTTCATATTCCCTCCCATACTGCCTCACTTTGTGGTTTATACTACTTCTTGGATGAAGTGTTCACTGCTGGAGTCTTTTTATGTATTGTGTTTCCTTGCTGGCTTGATTCTAGGTGACTCTGACTCCGTCCGTATTAAGTGCAGGGAGCCGGTGGTCGTGTCCCCTCACTATTATAGGGTTTTCAGGTGTCACACAGTCCTAGGTACGTGGGCATGCCATCGTCTACCATTGAGACCCTTGCATGGGCATAGCAGTCAGGGAGAGCTCTTAGGGTTTTATAGGGCTCATCCATATGCTCCTTAATTTGGGATCAAGCCAGTCGGACATTTATTCATAAGTTCCAGCTATCTGCAACATCATCCATGACACTATAAACCGCCGTAACCGTCTTAAGCATGGATCCGGTTTCAGCCTTGATTTACCGCATGCAAGGTCTTTCGCTGGAGGTAGCAGATCTCCGTAAAACTGTATCTCAGTTTCAGGTGACCGTTCTGCTGGCGTTCATGGAGTTTGTTCCGAGCCTAAGATCTCGCTTCCGGATACATTCTCTGGGGGTAGTGAGAATTTTGTTCGCTTTAGAGAGGCTTGCAAACTCCATTTTCGCCTACTTCCCCATTCCTCTGGTGATGAGGAGCAGAGGGTGGGGATCATCATCTCGCTGCTCAGGGATAACGCTTAGTCTTGGGCCTTTTCACTGCCAGTGGGGGCACGGCCCCTCCGATCGGTGGATTAATTTTTTGTAGCCCTGGGGCAGATATATGATGACCCGGAACGTATTGCTCTGGCTGAATCTAAACTGCGTCTTTTATGCCAGGGTAAACAGTCCGCAGAGATATATTGTTCAGAATTTCGGAGATGGGAAGCTGATACTGGTTGGAATGATGCTGCACTCCGAAGTCAATTCTGCCATGGTCTTTCAGAGGGATTGAAAGATGCATTTGCTTTTCATGAGAGACCTGCCTCATTGGAGTCTGCCATGTCTCTAGCTGTTCGTATTGACAGGCGTCTTAGAGAGAGAGGAGACTACTCCTTCCTGTCATATTCAGTCCAAGGACAGTGGGGCTGTCTCATTCAGTGCGCAGGGGTCTCAGTCTCTCTCAATCCCCTCTGAGGAGGAGGCCATGCAGCTGGGTTTGCTTGCCTCTGATAGTAGAGGATTCAGCTCTCAGAGGAGGGTTTGTTTCTGTTGTGGGGGATATAAATTATTTGGCTAATGTTTGTCCCTCTAGGAGATTCATGAAGTTTTCTGAGGGTAATAAAAAAAATAAAAAAAACTCTAAAAACTTTCCATTTGCTACTATTGTCAAGGTTGATGCGGAAATTGAAGGTTTGCCGTTTGCTTGTAGTTCCCGTTTTGTCCTACCTGCCAGGGTGGCGCTAGACAGCAAGAAAAAATTTTGTGAGATTTTTGTAGATAGTGGAGCAGCGGTCAATCTCATTGATAATCAATTTGCTATAACACATGGTTTCCAGGTATGCACTATGGGAAAGGATATACCTGTTTTTGCTATTGATTCTGCTCCACTTTCTCAAAGATCATTAAAGGGCATAGTTCACAATATCCGTTTGACTGTGGTGACGCTCATGTTGAGGATATGTCATGTTTCGTCTTAAGCAGATTACCTACTCCTCTAGTGTTGGGGCTACCCTGGCTCACTAAACATAACCCCACCATTGATTGGCAAGCAAGGCAAATAAATGGTTGGAGTGACTTTTGCAGAGAGAATTGCCTCACGACATCTGTTTCAGAGGTTTCTACCAAGACTGTACCACCTTTTCTCTCTGAATTTTCGGATGTGTTTTCTGAGAGTGGAGTTCAGGATTAATCTCACCCCAGGCGCCAAGCTGCCAAAATCTCGTTTATACAATCTCTCCCAACCTGAAAGAGTCGCTATGCGTGCTTATATCTCTGAGAGTCTGAGAAAAGGACACATACGACCCTCGAAGTCACCTGTTGCTGCTGTTTTTTTTTGTTTAGAAAAAGATGCTTCTTTAAGACCTTGTCTGGATTTCAGAGAGCTGAACCGTATCACGATTCGTGACCCATATCCGCTTCCTCTAATCCCGGACCTATTTACCAGATTATTGGGGCTAAAGTTCTTTCTAAGTTGGATTTAAGAGGGGCATACAACCTAGTCAGGGTCAGGGAAGGGGACGAATGGAAGACGGCCTTCAATACCCCTGAGGGTCATTTCGAGAATTTGGTTATGCCCTTAGGTTTGATGCTCCAGCCGTCTTCCAACATTTTGTGAACAGCTTTTTTTATCATTTAATGGCGAAATTTGTACTAGTGTATCTAGATGACATTTTGATTTTTTCTCCTGATTTCAAGACTCATTGGGACCACCTACGTCAGGTCTTGCTGATTCCGCGGGAGAATAAATTGTACGTTAAACTGGAAAAATGTGTGTTTGCGGTTCCGGAGATTCAATTTCTTGGTTTTCTTCTGTCCGCTTCTGGTTTTCGCGCTGTGAAGGTCCGCGCTGTGCTTGATTGGGAGCTTTCTGAGAATCGGTTTTTGGGTTTTGCCAATTATTACAGAAAGTTCATTTTGAATTATTCCTCTGTTGTCAAGCCACTCACTGATGTGACTAAAAAGGGGGTAGATTTTTCCTCGTGGTTGGTAGATGCGCTTAAAGCCTTTTCTAGTATCAAAGAGAGTTTTGCTTCCGCTCCCATTTTGGTACAACCTGATGTCTCTCTACCTTTTATCGTTGAGGTGGACGCTTCTGAGGTGGGTGTGGGTGCAGTCTTATCTCAGGGTCCCTCTCCTGCCAAATGGCGACCGTGTGCCTTTTTCTCAAGAAAACTCTCCTCTACAGAGAGAAATTACGATGTGGGAGATAGGGAGTTGTTGGCCATCAAATTAGCTTTTGAGGAATGGCGCCATTGGTTAGAGGGAGCCAGACACCCTATTACCGTATTTACTGACCATAAAAATCTGGCCTATTTGGAATCGGCCAAGCATCTGAACCCGAGACAAGCCAGATGGTCTTTGTTCTTTTCTAGGTTTAATTTTGTTGTCACGTTCCGCCCTGGGATTAAAAATGTGAAGGCGGATGCCGTGTCACTCTGTTTTTCGGGAGGGGGGAACTTTGAAGACCCGGGTCCCATTTTGGCTGAAGGGGTGGTCGTCTCTGCTCTTTATCCTGATTTGGAGGCAGAGGTTTAGGCAGCCCAGGCAGAGGCTCCTGATCTTTGTCCTCCTGGGAGGTTGTTTGTGCCTCTGGCTTTACGACACAAGGTTTTTAAGGAGCACCACGATACTGTCCTTGCTGGGCACCCGGGGAGTAGAGCCACAGTGGATCTCATTGCTCAGAGATTCTGGTGGCCGGCTCTTCGTAAGACGGTTGAGGATTTTGTGGCAGCCTGCAAGACCTGGGCTTATGCCAAGGTCCCTCATTCACGGCCATCGGGTTCTCTCTTCCCGCTACCCATTCCTTCCCGTCTTGGACGCATCTGTCCATGGACTTCATAACGGACCTGCCCCGTTCCTCGGGGAAGACTGTGATTCTGGTAGTAGTGGACCGTTTTAGCAAAATGGCGCATTTCATTCCCTTTCCTGGGTTACCCAATGCTAAGACGTTGGCGTAAGCGTTTGTTGATCACATTGTTAAATTGCATGGCATTCCTTCAGACATCGTTTCTGATAGGGGCACGCAATTTGTTTCCAGATTCTGGAAGGCCTTCTGTTCTCGCTTGGGAATTCGGTTGTCGTTCTTTTCTGCTTTTCACCCGCAGTCGAATGGTCAGACCGAACGCGTCAATCAGAATCTGGAGACATATCTGTGCTGTTTTGTGGCGGAGAATCAGGAGGATTGATATTCTTTTTTGTCCCTTGGTGAGTTTGCTTTAAATAACCGTCGCCAGGAGTGCTCTGATAAGTCACCATTTTTTGGTGCATATGGGTTTCATCCGCAGTTTGGGACATTCTCTGGAGAGGGGTCTTCTGGTTTTTATCTGATGAGGAGAGATTTTCCTCGTCTTTGCCATTTATTTGGCAAAAGATTCAGGGTAATCTGAAGAGGATGAGTGAGAGATATAAGCGTGTGGTGGATAAGAGACGTGTCCCTGGTCCGGACCTGAATGTGGGTGATCTGGTGTGGTTGTCTACAAAGAATATCAAACTGAAGGTTCCCTCCTGGAAGTTGGGTCCTAAGTTTATTGGGCCTTACAAGATCTTGTCCGTCATCAATCCCGTTGCCTTCCGTCTTGATCTTCCTCAGACTTGGAAGATCCATAATGTTTTTGACAGGTCCCTATTTAAACCTTATGTCCAACCCACTGTACCCCCCTCTTTGCCTCCTCCTCCGATTGTTGTTGATGGTAATCTTGAATTTCAGGTCTCTAGGATTGTGGATTCTCGCATTATCCGCGGTTCTCTCCAGTACCTCATTCATTGGGAGGGTTATGGTCCTGAGGAGAGGATGTGGGTTTTAGTGGCGGACTTTAAGGCCACTCGTCTCATCAGTGCTTTCCATAGGTCTCATCCTGAGAAGGTGGGCTCTAAGTGTCCGGAGTCCACCCGTAGAGGGAGGGGTACTGTTACCGCCAGTTCTGTGAGAAGGTCTGGCAGATGTCATTCTCTACCTCTTGCATGACGTTCTTTGTTTTGGTTTCACTTTGTCATCTCCTTTCCTTCTCCCAGGTGTCACCTATTTAGGCTAATCATCTCCCTTCATATTCCCTCCCATACTGCCTCACTTTGCGGTTTATACTACTTCCTGGATAAAGTGTTCACTGCTGGAGGCTGCTGCTGCTGTTTGCTCAGATAAGTCTTTTTATGTTTTGTGTTTCCTTGCTGGCTTGATTCTAGGTGACCCTGATTACGTCCGTATTAAGTGCAGGGAGCCGGTGGTTGTGTTCCCTCACTATTATAGGGTTTTCAGGTGTCACAGAGTCTTAGGTACGTGGGCATGCAATCGTCTACCATTGAGACCCTTGCATGGGCATAGCAGTCAGGGAGAGCTCTTATGGTTTTAGAGGGCTCACCTATATGATCCTTAGTATGGGATCAAGCCAGTCGGACGTTTATTCATAAGTTCCAGCTATCTGCAAAATCATCCGTGACAGTACCACTTTTCTCCAAGACTGTCTGTAATGGTTAACAATAGGCATTAATGTAACAGCGCCCCCAGCTCTAATCCAGGACATCTGACTCCAGTCCTGCTAGTCTTTGAGATGTTATAACTTTGTAAGGCATCGCCCTCCACAGATCACCCAAAGCTCGTTCTAGTTATTAGGATGAGCTCTACAATGCCGCCATTGTCATAAAATATATACTAAATTCCTTTTAAGTGACCGCCTGTAAGCCTTAAAACTAGGGAAGATCCTGCCTCATGCATGTACCGTATGATGCAGTGAAAATCCAAGCAATAAATGCATAGAGAGCCCCCTGCAAATCTGGAGATCAGCGATGGAGGAGGAGATGAGCAGGGACTCTGATCGCAGGGTGCATGTAATTTTTCGTGTCTCTGCCTACTTTAGCTGCACAGAGATGTTGAGGCTGGAATGAGTCAGCTAACAGGACCATTTCCATGATCAGTGACCCGGCGCCGGGCTGACATCCCTTTACAATGTGCGCTAATGACAGGACAACCAGCTCTCCTGTATGGGCTCAGTCAAGCAGCGGAAAGTGTGTGCAATCAGTTCTCCTCTGCAGACCAAAGTCCCCCGGATTCCCTGGAGCTGTCAGTCTCTGCAAGTCGTGCGGCGTATCACCCCAGGGATAGTCTCCGGGGAAGCTGCAGGTTTCATAGTTAATGGTTCGCAGAGAAGGAGAATGAATTATTGTGCAAAACTGCGATGTTACGAGCGGCTTACCCCCGTATATTTGATAAGAAAGCTGCTAGAACTTACGTACATGGAGGCGATGTGAAATGAAAAAGTATCTGCGGAAAATTTTCTGCATTTCCAGCTATAAACGACGGATATTTACTCTGGTTAACACAAGGTGACTTTAAGGTTCCGGCATTCTAGAATTACTACATTCAGATATTAACAGTCACCACTAGAGGGAGCTCAGGAGATTACTACATACAGATATATACAGCGACCAGTAGGGGAGCTCAGGAGATTACTGCATATAGCTATATACAGCCACCACTAGGGGAGCTCAGGAGATTACTGCATACAGATATATACAGCCACCACTAGGGGAGCTCAGGAGATTACTGCATACAGATATATACAGCCACCACTAGGGGAGCTCAGGAGATTACTGCATATAGTTATATACAGCCACCACTAGAGGGAGCTCAGGAGATTACTACATACAGACATATGCAGCCACCACTAGAGGGAGCTCGGGAGATTACTACATACAGATATATACAATCACCACTAGAGGGAGCTCAGGAGATTACTACATACAGATATATACAATCACCACTAGAAGGAGCTCAGGAGATTACTGCATACAGATATATACAGCCACCCCTAGAGGGAGCTCAGGAGATTACTACATACAGATATATACAGTCACCACTAGAGGGAGCTCAGGAGATTACTATATACAGATATATACAATCACCACTAGAAGGAGCTCAGGAGATTACTGCATACAGATATATACAGCCACCCCTAGAGGGAGCTCAGGAGATTACTACATACAGATATATACAATCACCACTAGAAGGAGCTCAGGAGATTACTGCATACAGATATATACAGCCACCCCTAGAGGGAGCTCAGGAGATTACTACATACAGATATATACAATCACCACTAGAGGGAGCTCAGGAGATTACTACATACAGATATATACAATCACCACTAGAAGGAGCTCAGGAGATTACTGCATACAGATATATACAGCCACCCCTAGAGGGAGCTCAGGAGATTACTACATACAGGTATATACAGCCACCACTAGAGGGAGCTCAGGAGATAACTACATACAGATATATACAGTCACCACTAGAGGGAGCTCAGGAGATTACTATATACAGATATATACAGCCACCACTAGAGGGAGCTCAGGAGATTAGTATATACAGCCACCACTAGAGGGAGCTCATGAGCTTACTACATACAGCTATATATACAGCCAGAACTAGAGGGAGCTCAGGAGATTACTACATACAGATATATACAGCCACCACTAGAGGGAGCTCAGGAGATTACTACATACAGATATATACAGACACCACTAGAGGGAGCTCAGGAGATTACTACATACAGATATATACAGACACCACTAGAGGGAGCTCAGGAGATTACTACATACAGATATACATCCACCACTAGAGGGAGCTCAGGAGATTACTGCATACAGACATATACAGCCAACACTAGAGGGAGCTCAAGAGATTACTTCATACATATATATACAGCCACCACTAGAGGGAGCTCAGGAGATTACTACATACAGATATATACAGCCACCACTAGAGGGAGCTCAGGAGATTACTACATACATATATATATATACAGCCACCACTAGAGGGAGCTCAGGAGATAACTACATACAGATATACAGACGTGGACAAAATTGTTGGTACCCTTTGGTCAATGAAAGAAAAAGTCACAATGGTCACAGAAATAACTTTAATCTGACAAAAGTAATAATAAATTAAAATTCTATAAATGTTAACCAATGAAAGTCAGACATTGTTTTTCAACCATGCTTCAACAGAATTATGTAAAAAAATAAACTCATGAAACAGGCATGGACAAAAATGATGGTACCCCTAGAAAACACAGAACATAATGTGACCAAAGGGACATGTTAATTCAAGGTGTGTCCACTAATTAGCATCACAGGTGTCTACAACCTTGTAATCAGCCATTGGGCCTATATATATGGCTCCAGGTAATCACTGTGTTGTTTGGTGATATGGTGTGTACCACACTCGACATGGACCAGAGGAAGCAAAGGAAAGAGCTGTCTCAAGAGATCAGAAAGAAAATTATAGACAAGCATGTTAAAGGTAAAGGCTATAAGACCATCTCCAAGCAACTAGATGTTCCTGTGAGTACAGTTGCACATATTATTCATAAGTTTAAGATCCATGGGACTGTAGCCAACCTCCCTGGACGTGGCCGCAGGAGGAAAATTGATGACAAATCTAAGAGACGGATAATCCGAATGGTAACAAAAGAGCCTAGAAAGACTTCTAAAGAGATTCAAGGTGAACTTCATGCTCAAGGAACATCAGTGTCAGATCGCACCATCCGTCGTTGTTTGAGCCAAAGTGGACTACATGGGAGACGACCAAGGAGGACACCATTGTTGAAAACGAATCATAAAAAAGCAAGACTGGAATATGCCAAACTACATGTTGACAAGCCACAAAGCTTCTGGGAGAATGTCCTGTGGACAGATGAGACAAAAATCGAAGTTTTTGCCAAGGCACATCAGCTGTATGTTCACAGACGAAAAAATGAAGCATATCAAGAAAAGAACACTGTCCCTACTGTGAAACATGGAGGAGGCTCTGTTATGTTCTGGGGCTGCTTTGCTGCGTCTGGCACAGGGTGTCTTGAATCTGTGCAGGGTACAATGAAATCTCAAGACTATCAAGGAATTCTAGAGAGAAATGTACTAGCCAGTGTCAGAAAGCTTGGTCTCAGTCGCAGGTCATGGGTCTTGCAACAGGACAATGACCCAAAACACACCGCTAAAAACACCCAAGAATGGCTAAGAGGAAAAAATTGGACTATTCTAAAGTGGCCTTCTATGAGCCCTGACCTCAATCCTATTGAGCATCTTTGGAAGGAGCTGAAACATGCAGTCTGGAAAAGGCACCCTTCAAACCGGACACAACTGGAGCAGTTTGCTCATGAGGAGTGGGCCAAAATACCTGCTGAGAGGTGCAGATGTCTCATTGACAGTTACAGGAAGCGTTTGATTGCAGTGATTGCCTCAAAAGGTTGCGCAACAAAATATTAAGTTAGGGGTACCATCATTTTTGTCCATGCCTGTTTCATGAGTTTATTTTTTTACATAATTCTGTTGAAGCATGGTTGAAAAACAATGTCTGACTTTCATTGGTTAACATTTATAGAATTTTAATTTATTATTACTTTTGTCAGATTAAAGTTATTTCTGTGACCATTGTGACTTTTTCTTTCATTGACCAAAGGGTACCAACAATTTTGTCCACGTCTGTATACAGCCACCACTAGAGGGAGCTCAGGAGATTACTGCATACAGATATATACAGCCACCACTAGAGGGAGCTCAGGAGATTACTACATACAGATATATACAGCCAGCACTAGAGGGAGCTCAGTAGATAACTACATACAGATATATACAGCCAGCACTAGAGGGAGCTCAGGAGATTACTGCATACAGATATATACAGCCACCACTAGAGGGAGCTCAAGAGAGTACTACATACAGATATATACAGCCACCACTAGAGGGAGCTCAGGAGATTACTACAGCCAGATATATACAGCCACCACTAGAGGGAGCTCAGGAGATTTATATATACAGCCACCACTAGAGGGAGCTCAGGAGATGTGATACAGGAAGGGTTATAGCCAGCTCACCTCATCGTCCTGCACGGCGGTGCACGGAGCGGACTCAAGCCAGTCCCTTGGGAATAGAAGAAAAATGAAAGAAATACTCCCGCACCACGGTGGATAATATGAAAGTCCCGGTCTTTATTGTCACCAAGAATCCAGGTGAGTACAATAATCACAAAAAACACTGGTGGTCCCCGGTGCATCAGGATCATGACTAAGAACACGACAGTTCGAAACGCGTAGATCCGGGGCACCGGGGACCACCAGTGTTTTTTGTGATTATTGTACTCACCTGGATTCTTGGTGACAATAAAGACCGGGACTTTCATATTATCCACCGTGGTGCTGGAGTATTTCTTTCATTTAAGCTCAGGAGATGACTACATACAGATATATACAGCTACCACTAGAGGGAGCTCAGGAGATTACTACATACAGATATATACAGCCACCACTAGAGGGAGCTCAGGAGATTACTATATACAGATATATACAGCCACCACTAGAGGGAGCTCAGGAGATTACTACATACAGATATATACAGCCACCACTAGAGGGAGCTCAGGAGATTACTACATACAGATATATACAGCCACCACTAGAGGGAGCTCAGAAGATTACTACATACAGATATATACAGCCACCACTAGAGGGAGCTCAGGAGATTACTACACACAGATACATACAGCCACCACTAGAGGGAGCTCAGGAAATTGCTGCATACAGATATATAGCCACCACTAGAGTGAGCTCAGGAGATTACTACATAGAGATATATACAGCCACCACTAGAGGGAGCTCAGGAGATTACTACATACAGATATATACAGCCACCACTAGAGGGAGCTCAGGAGATTATTGCATTTAGCTATATACAGCCATCATTAGAGGAAGCTCTGTATGTTTCTTTATGTAGTAATCTCCTGAGCGCAAAATGTAGAGAAGAAAGGAAAAGATGCACGGCACTCACCGAAGTTGATATTACGTTGCTGCTGTATTCAAACTTCATAAGAAGACAGTGCGCATATAGGATCCTGGGGCAAACACTCTGTAGCAAATGGTAGCGGCAATCTCCTGAGCTCCCTCTAGTGGTGGTTTCAAGTAGAAGGTTATCATGCATTTATATGAGATTTGGAGCTTTGTAGTAGATTAACATGTGTATTACTGCTATATGTTTATATTGAAAATGCAGTTTACCTAGAATTTTGTATATTTAGGTTTTAAAAAACAAAACAAAAAGAATGATATTTAAAATAAATATTTAGGGAACATAAATCTATATTTTCTCCATAAACATCAATATTAGCCACTGATTTTCATAGGGAGCACAGATGCTTATTAGTGGCCCTTAGGCTGAGGCTACAGGACTACGGTGACGCGAGAGTCACAAAAAATCCACCCCAGTCCAATTATTTCCATCTGTCTCAGTAGCAGCATGCCATAAAATACATTACATGAAACGTCTCGCCCTCGTCGTACCGCACATGTCGCCGTGTAGCCTGACATAGATGCCGCGGAGTAGACCGTTTCACACCTGTATTCTCCGGGGGTCGGGGGTCATTATACTTTGATTACGTATCTTTTCTGAAGTTTATGTTCTCGGATTCAGGGATCACATGAATATTTTATGCTAAATCAAGTCAATTGAGTTGTAACCAGGGGGATTGCTGCAGGCAAGGGAAATGACCGTCATCCTCTATGATACAATGATGAGAGTTGTCCTTCTGGTGAGAAGTATTGGCTTTCGGTCTGAGCCGGGAAACGAGAAGAACACAATTAATTTCTTGCCACCTGTGAAATATGTCGGCACTTCTCGGGGAGCGTTCTGCTCTTTCCTTGGGCAGCAGAGATTTGTCTGTGTGAGCGATGTCTGCTGACAGTCTAAACAGCTAAAAATGACATGTCAATAGGGCCACAATTAAGGGAATCGAGTCCGCGCGGCCCCCGGGGACGGATATTTATCTGAAATCAATTCTTGCGAAAGCGAAAGAGGAGAAAATCCCGCTGTGAGTGTTTAGGGCCTCGCCGGGTGCTTTATGTCCTGTATGCGGAGACGTGATCTACCGCAGCGACAACACTAGAGGACCATGGGAAGGACGCGAGCGGAAAAAGGTAACAATGTAGCAGAGCTGAGTTTGTCATCTCATACAAAACAGCGCTATCATGATCACTAAACCTTGTAAGCGCACTGTCACACTAGCGGCACTGAGTTCCGTCCTAGGGGCTCAATACCGGAAAAGAACTGATCAGCTTTATCCCCGTGCATTCTGAATGGAGAGCAATCCGATCAGGATGCATCAGGACGTCTTCAGGTCAGTCGTTGTGACTGATCAGGACGGAGATAATACCGCAGCATGCTACCGTTTTATCTCCGGCCAAAAAAACGGAACACTTGCCTGAATGCCGGATCCGGCATTTTTTTCCATAGGAATGTAATAATTCCGACATGCGCAGACCGAAAAAAAGATGAAAAAAATAAATGCCGGGTCCGTTTTTCCAGATGACACTGGAGAGACGGATCCGGCATTTCAATTCATTTTTCAGACTGATCAGGATCCGGCAGGCAGTTTCGGCGACGGAACTGCTTGCCGGATCACTCTGCCGCAAGTGTGAAAGTAGCCTAAATTATCTGTGGTGTTACATAGGACTGCAGATGACATCTACTACATTATTTGTACTCAGGGAGTTATCACTGTGCTATCTGTGGTGTTACATAGGACTGCAGGTGACATGTACTACATTATCTGTACTCAGGGAGTTATCACTGTGCTATCTGTGGTGTTACGTAGGACTGCAGGTGACATGTACTATATTATCTGTACTCAGAGAGCTATCACTGTTATCTATGGTGTTACATAGGACTGCAGGTGACATGTACTACATTATCTGTACTCAGAGAGTTATCACTATGTTATTTGTGGTGTTACATAGGACTGCAGGTGACATCTACTACATTATCTGTATTCAGAGAGTTATCACTGTGTTATCTGTGGTGTTACATGGGACTGCAGGTGACATATATTACATTATCTGTACTCAGAGAGTTATCACTGTGTTATCTGTGGTGTTACATAGGACTGCAGGGGACGTCTACTACATTATCTGTACTCAGAGAATTTTCGGTCTCACTGTCATGAGAACATGAAAGAATCATTAGGGAGGTTCCTTTTTGTAGGTTCTTGGTTTCCCTGAAGTTTCTGCCTTTGTATGTGATCATTTGATAATCCAGCAGTACGGATAATAAAACATTTTTTTAAATTTTTTACTTAGGTTCCAGAAGAAGGATCTTAATTTTTTTTTATTTTTTCAAAACAGACATAGAAAGCTGGGGGCCCCTGTGAAATAAAAGAGTGCGCCCCTGGTGGTTAGATCAGTGAAGGGTTTGATAATAACTTTCTTGACATCCTGGTGGTCGAGGGTAATAAAGGGTTTAGTTGTAACATCTGTAGTTTTTCAGGCCAGTGAAGAAGTTGATGATAACACCCTTGGTGGTCTAGGGGGGTGAAGGGGTTATTAATGTCCCTGATGGTCTAGGATAATGCAGGGGTTAATGGTATGTGGTGTTTAAAGCCCAGTATCTCTGTACGTGAAGAGACGGAGCGCCGGCTGAACGTGACCGACGCCACAAATCACATCGTGACTGATGCTGGGGCCACTCGTTGACTTCTAATACTAGAGCCTGGAAGAGCTAGAATATGATGAAATTACTGTTATACTGACACCATATGGTGCCAGGTGATGATAATGTAGACACTGAAAATTCTACAGGACATCCAAAAATTGGGATTGTGGGGTCCCAACAACTGTTCTTGTAAATGGAAAGGGGCCATACATGTGCAATTGTAGTACTCCAGACCGAATAGTTTTATATTAATATTATGTATTTTATTTATGTATTTGGCCATATTTTCCAGTTAAGGATATGAATGGCAAGGGTTAAAAAGGAGCAGGACTAACCACCCTGTTCCTCCCCTCTTGGTGGGAGGGGGCTGGTCCTGCTTCCTTCCAAGGAGAGGAGAGGAAGCACACTGCAGAGCTCCTGCTCCTGCCATGGATTCTGTAGAGAAATCCACCTTATCTCAGCTGCAAGTGAATACTTGAGAGGACAGCAGAGTAAACAGTTAAATCCTGCAATTGAAGACACTGCTGTGAGGTGAGGAGCTACGGCTAAGACACCCATCACTTAGAACATTACTAGGCCAGTTCACCCTAAGTGCTGAATTACCACCAACCAGCCTGCCTCCGTATCCTTACTGGTTTCACAGAAGAATTGCACTAAAGCCTGCTGCTGCTGTATGCATTTAAAGTTCTACATTGCACTTAGTACTTTTAATTCTGTCCACATACTTCAGTTCTATAATTCCACTGCACCGATCCCCAGGGAGAGAGCTTGCCATGACACAACACTTCATCAGGGCCACTACCACTCCCATCCTCCGCAATGGCTCCTCCGGGGCTTGCAGCACAATCAGTCCATTAGGCCTCTAACACTTCCAGGACTGTGTCCAGGTATATGTGGTGGGCCCTGGTGGTCACAGCAGTCCCCATCTACCCATACATCTTACAGCAGGGAAGCTCAGCCCGCAGAGTCATGGTTTGCAGCCCCCGTCATGCTGGACAGAAAAGCTCACCTGATCATACAAAAAAGCTGTATTTTTGCCCGGAGCGCCACATGGCCCCTGCACTGTAGCATGCACAGGTTGGTTCTCCCACTCTTAGTGACAGCTGGGGAGCCAAGGAGAAGACAGAAATGGTTAATTACTGCTCCCGCCTTCTCCTCAGATACAGTAGATGCATAGCGCTCAATGAGCACTCGGATATGCCGCTTCTGCTATTGTACTTGGCGATCACATTATTGCCAGGTGTCTCAGGGGTAGAGCAGAGCTGCAGGGTCTCACCAGACCCTGATTAGCAATGCCTTGTACAAAGCCTTCACAGGATGCTGTTTCCCCTATACCTGGGGCTCCTATTTACAGTGGAAATAATGCAAAATACAAAAAAAAAGTCTTTCAATGACCTCTTGGGGGACATATTATGTGGCAAAAATCTATTAAAAATTATTTTAAAAAATAAAAAAAATAATAAAAAGTGCCAGTGTCCGCAAGAGGTCTTTTTAGGACCTCTTGGGGGACATATGTAGTAAAAATTAATATTTAAAAAAAAAGTAAAAATAAATTGATAAAGAAAATAATAAAAAAAGAAATACAAAAAATAAACGCCCACACCAACCAAAACTGTTGCCATTCACGTGACACTATACACATTTTATAACAAAACGAGTGACACAAAATAGGGAACTGGTTTTAATAATTTGATTTGGTGTCAGTTTGCATACTTAAAAAATAAGGAGCTATAGTTTGAACAAAATGACTTTTTAAAAATGTTTTGTAGTTTCCCCAAATTAACTAAAAAAGAAAAAAAGTTACAAAAATATATTAAAATGTAAAAAAAAAAAAATGTAAAAAAAAAGTGTCTGGTTATTAAAAGCATTGGGCACCGTCCCCGCTAGTAAGGGAAAGTGCTGGTTACAGCAGGGCACCTATCATTGGGGGACTGGAGGCGGTAATGACCAGTGGGCGCCTCCTCTGCAGTGAAGGAAATCGCTCATTTATAAAATAGGAGGGAAGGAAATGTCGTCACTTAAAGGGTTTTTCCGGTAAAAATGATTTATTAAAAGGTTTCTGCAGCATAGTATCTGAAACAGAAGATTCCTACATACCTGCTCCACACCGCCTCCACTGCCTCCATCATCTGGACCCCGCGTTGTTTACACCTGGCACTGCATGGACATAGTCACAGGCACCGCTCCAGCCAATGACTGGCTTCAGTGGTGACATGCTGCTTGTGGCCACATCACTGCTGAAGCCAGTCATTGGCTGGAGCGGTGCCTGTGACTATGTCCATGCAGTGCCAGGTGTAAACAACGTGGGGTCCATACACTGCCAGGTGTAAATAACGCGGGGTGCATACACTGCCAGGTGTAAACAACGCGGGGTCCATGCAGTGCCAGGTGTAAACAACGCGGGGTGCATACACTGCCAGGTGTAAACAACGCGGGGTGCATACACTGCCAGGTGTAAACAACGCGGGGTCCATACACTGCCAGGTGTAAACAACGCGGGGTCCATACACTGCCAGGTGTAAACAACGCAGGGTCCATACACTGCCAGGTGTAAACAACGCAGGGTCCATACACTGCCAGGTGTAAACAACGTGGGGTCCATACACTGCCAGGTGTAAACAACGCAGGGTCCATACACTGCTAGGTGTAAACAACGCGGGGTCCATACACTGCCAGGTGTAATCAACGCAGGGTCCATACACTGCCAGGTGTAAACAACGCGGGGTCCATACACTGCCAGGTGTAAACAACGCGGGGTCCTTACACTGCCAGGTGTAATCAACGCGGGGTCCATACACTGCCAGGTGTAATCAACGCGGGGTCCATACACTGCCAGGTGTAAACAACGCGGGGTCCATACACTGCCAGGTGTAAACAACGCGGGGTCCTTACACTGCCAGGTGTAATCAACGCGGGGTCCATACACTGCCAGGTGTAAACAACGCGGGGTCCATACACTGCCAGGTGTAAACAACCCGGAGTCCATACACTGCCAGGTGTAAACAACGCGGGGTCCTTACACTGCCAGGTGTAAACAACGTGGGGTCCATACACTGCCAGGTGTAAACAACGCGGGGTCCATACACTGCCAGGTGTAAACAACGCGGGGTCCATACACTGCCAGGTGTAAACAACGCGGGGTCCATACACTGCCAGGTGTAAACAACGCGGGGTCCATACACTGCCAGGTGTAAACAACGCGGGGTCCATACACTGCCAGGTGTAAACAACGCGAGGTCCATACACTGCCAGGTGTAAACAATGCGGGGTCCATACACTGCCAGGTGTAAACAACGCAGGGTCCATACACTGAGAGGTGTAAACAGCGCGGGGTCCATACACTGCCAGGTGTAAACAACGCGGGGTCCATACACTGCCAGGTGTAAACAACGCGGGGTCCATACACTGCCAGGTGTAAACAGCGCGGGGTCCATACACTGCCAGGTGTAAACAACGCGAGGTCCATACACTGCCAGGTGTAAACAACGCGGGGTCCATACACTGCCAGGTGTAAACAACGCGGGGTCCATACACTGCCAGGTGTAAACAACGCGGGGTCCTTACACTGCCAGGTGTAAACAACGCGGGGTCCATACACTGCCAGGTGTAAACAACGCGGGGTCCATACACTGCCAGGTGTAAACAACGCGGGGTCCATACACTGCCAGGTGTAAATAACGCGGGGTCCATACACTGCCAGGTGTAAATAACGCGGGGTCCATACACTGCCAGGTGTAAACAACGCGGGGTCCATACACTGCCAGGTGTAAACAACGCGGGGTCCATACACAGGTTTGTATTAGTTTATGGGTCTGGTCTGTATTAGTTTAGAAGGTCTGGTTTGTATTAGTTTACAGGGTCTGGTCTGTACTGGTTCAGGGGGTCTGGTCTGTATTAGTTTAGAAGGTCTTAGTTTAAGAGGACTGGTCTGGATTAGTTTAATGGGTCTGATCTGGATTAGTTTAGGGGGTCTGGTCTGGATTAGCTTAGCGGGCCTGGTCTGTATTCGTTTAGGAGGTCTGGTCTTTATTAATTTAGGGGCTATCATCTGTATTATTTAAGGAGGTCTGGTCTGGATTAGTTTAGAGGGTCTGGTTTGTATTAGTTTATGGGTCTGGTCTGTATTAGTTTAGAAGGTCTGGTTTGTATTAGTTTACAGGGTCTGGTCTGTACTGGTTCAGGGGGTCTGGTCTGTATTAGTTTAGAAGGTCTTAGTTTAGGGGGTCTGCAATGGATTAGTTTAAGAGGACTGGTCTGGATTAGTTTAATGGGTCTGATCTGGATTAGTTTAGGGGGTCTGGTCTGGATTAGCTTAGCGGGCCTGGTCTGTATTCGTTTAGGGGGTCTGGTCTGGATTATTTTTGGAGGTCTGGTCTGGATTAGTTTAGGGGGTCTGAACTGGATTAGTTTAGGGGGTCTGAACTGGATTAGTTTAGGGGGTCTGAACTGGATTAGTTTAGGGGGTCTGATCTGGATTAGTTTAGGGGGTCTAGTCTGTATTAGTTTAGGAGGTCTGTTCTGTATTAGTTTAGAGGGACGGGTCTGTATTAGTTTAGGGGGTCTGGTGTATATTAGGACAAAGTCTGGTCAGTATTAGTTTAGGAGGTCTGGTCTGGATTGGTTTAGAAAGTCTGGTTTGTATTAGTTTACGGGGTCTGGTCTGGATAAGTTTAGAAGGTCTGGTTTTGATTAGTTTAGGAGGTCTGGTCTTTATTAATTTAGGGGCTATCATCTGTATTATTTAAGGAGGTCTGGTCTGGATTAGTTTAGAGGGTCTGGTTTGTATTAGTTTATGGGTCTGGTCTGTATTAGTTTAGAAGGTCTGGTTTGTATTAGTTTACAGGGTCTGGTCTGTACTGGTTCAGGGGGTCTGGTCTGTATTAGTTTAGAAGGTCTTAGTTTAAGAGGACTGGTCTGGATTAGTTTAATGGGTCTGATCTGGATTAGTTTAGGGGGTCTGGTCTGGATTAGCTTAGCGGGCCTGGTCTGTATTCGTTTAGGGGGTCTGGTCTGGATTATTTTTGGAGGTCTGGTCTGGATTAGTTTAGGGGGTCTGAACTGGATTAGTTTAGGGGGTCTGAACTGGATTAGTTTAGGGGGTCTGAACTGGATTAGTTTAGGGGGTCTGATCTGGATTAGTTTAGGGGGTCTGATCTGGATTAATTTAGCGGGTCTGATCTAGATTAGTTTAGGGGGTCTGGTCTGGATTATTTTTGGAGGTCTGGTCTGGATTAGTTTAGGGGGTCTGATCTAGATTAGTTTAGGGGGTCTGATCTAGATTAGTTTAGGGGGTCTGATCTGGATTAGTTTAGCGGGTCTGATCTGGATTAGTTTAGGGGGTTTGATCTGGATTAGTTTAGGGGGTCTGATGTGTTTTGGTTTACATGGTCTGGTCTGGAATGTGTATTAGTTTAGTGGGTATATTTATTTTGGGTTGTAAGGAAGGGGGTCATTTTCACTACAGGACAGCGCTCATGCGGGATAGATACTCCTCACACCCGGTGCTCTAGATCTCTTAACCCGATCGGATGGTACCCAGGGTGAGTCACTCACGTTAAGTGACCCTTTAATAACATATGCTTCTAGGTAAATAACTCTCACTGACAGATCTCAGAGGAAGTAGTTGTTCAGTGACGCTTCTTCTCGGGGGATGCTGGGAGTAGTTTGGAGGATGAATTCTTCTCTTTCCTATCACTTACCAGCCTCTGATAACAGTCATTTCACTCTCCTGACTGACGAGACTAAACGTTGTTTGGCTCAATAGGAATTTAATAGGCATCCGCGAGAAAGCGTGAATGAATCCCGAAGACGTCTCTGCACTTACACACCTCATCGTCACATCATTTAATGCTTCTCTAGGTCGGAAAAATCCTGATGTACTTTGTCTGGAGCTTATTGCGCATTATTCCCTCTGTTGGGGCTGCGATTCCATGTAACACTTGACAGGAGCACCGGCTGATACTCATATTGGAGGGTGGATTTTAGACTCCGGCTGGAGATGAACAAAGTGACTCATTAGAACAAACTGCAGCCGGCTTCTGCGCTCCTGATGCTGTCACCTATAATTGCTGGCGGAATCACTTCTGGGCAACTTCATGGCATGAACCAGAGAGATTGTATATCTGTATGAAGAAGACCTATAGGGAGGAGGTGTACAAAGACCACAACCTGTAAGAGGCGCAATATAAAGTCATATGTAATGAATTATCAGACCTCAGAGCAGACTCCTAAATTATCAGACCCCAGACTGTACATCTAAATTATTAGACCCCAGAATAGACCACTTATTTAGCAGACCCCAGACTATACCTCTAAATGATTAGACCCCAGACTGTACATCTAATTTATCAGATTCCAGACTGTACATTTAAATTATTAGACTCCTGACCAGATCCCTAAATTATCAGACTTCAGACTAGGCCTCTAAATTATCAGACTCTTGACCACACTTTGAAATTATAAGACCCCAGACCATTCCTCTAAATTATCAGATCCCAGATCATACCTCTATGTTATCAGACCCCAGACTGTATATCTAAATTATCAGACCCCAGACCAGAAACCTAAATGATTAGACCTCAGATCATACTTCTAAATTATCAGACCCCAGAACAGACCTCTAAATTATCAGACCCAGAACAGACCTCTAAATTATCAGACCCCAGACCCCTATATTATCAGACCCCAGACCAGACCCCTATTTTATCAGACCCCAGACAGAACCCTATATTATTAGACCCCAGACCAGAACCCTATATTATTAGACCCCAGAACAGACCTCTAAATTATCAGACCGCAGATCAGACCTCTAAATTATCAGACCCCAGACCAGACCCCTATATTATCAGACCCCTATGTTATCAGACCCCAGAACAAACCTCTAAATTATCAGACCCCAGACCAGACCCCTATATTATCAGACCCCAGACCAGAACCCTATATTATCAGACCCCAGACCAGAACCCTATATTATTAGACCCCAGAACAGACCTCTAAATTATCAGACCCCTATGTTATCAGACCCCAGACCAGAACCCTATATTATCAGACCCCAGATCAGACCCCTATATTTTCAGACCCCTATGTTATCAGACCCCAGAACAGACCTGTAAATTATCAAACCCAGAGCAAACACTAATATTGAAAACCTCAGATAAAACAAAAGAAAGAAAATCTGAATCCAGACCCCGATATACTTACTAGTCCCAGGTCTACTTGCCACTCTTCACTTCTGGGGGGCTGCTTTTCTGGAACTTCAGGTACTGGCTTGCAGATTGACTTAGTGTGTCACAAGCCTTGGTGACTTGGGCCCCCCTGAGACCATGGGCCCCATCGTAGCTGTTATGGCTGCTGTGGTGGTGACTTTGCCATTGGTGTATGGTCATAGTCTTGGGGGTAGTTTGATGGAATGTATTTGAGTTGGGGAGTATTTGGGGTACAGGGGCCTGGATGTATTTCTGGAGTGTAATAATATTACAGGCTATAGCTACTAGAGAGGGGTCGGGGATCCAGGGAGTTATTCTGATTGGAGTCAGGAAGTATTTTTTATTTCAATTTTATTTTTTCTCATTACAATAAACTCTGCTTGAGCTTTGCTGCAATACATTCTGCTCCAATTGTTTCTACAACAAATTCAGCTTTGAACGTTTCTACAGTAAACGGCGCTAGGAATTTTTCCTGTAACAAAATGTTACAACTTTTTTCGAATTTTTGCTTCAATAAACTCTGCTCCGAACTTTTCTACAGTCAGTCTTGCTCCAAACATTTTATTTAGAAACTCTTCAAACTGTTGCTGCAATAAACTCTTTTACCAAAATAAAAGATGCTTCAAACATTGCTGCAATAAATTCTGCTCCGAACTTTTCTACAGTAAACCACACTTGAAAAATTTAAATTTTATTTTTTTTGCTGCAAGAAATTCTACAACAAACTGCTCCAAACCTTGCTGTTGTAGACGGAGTTCTGGAGTTTGCTAAAACAAATTCTGCTCCATGACTCCACCACAAACTCCACTTTAAATGGTGCTTCAATAAACTCCGCTCTAAACCTCACTACGATGTGCTCCTGCTACACTAAATTCTGCTCTACACAATGTGCTCTACACTAAATTCTGCTCTACACAATGTGCTCTACACTAAATTCTGCTCTACACAATGTGCTCTACACTAAATTCTGCTCTACACAATGTGCTCTACACTAAATTCTGCTCTACACAATGTGCTCTACACTAAATTCTGCTCTACACAATGTGCTCTACACTAAATTCTGCTCTACACAATGTGCTCTACACTAAATTCTGCTCTACACAATGTGCTCTACACTGAATTCTGCTCTACACAATGTGCTCTACACTAAATTCTGCTCAGTTTTTTTCTACAACAAACGGCTGTAAATTTTTGGCACAATAAATTCTGCCTGGAAATTTTTCCTCAATAATGACTCCTTCAGATTTTGCTACAATAAATTCTTCTCTAAATGTGTTGCTGTAACAAATTCTGCTCCATGAATTTCACTACTTAAAGTTCTGGAAATTTTACAGTTTTAGGCCTCTTTCACACAACCATTTTTTTTTTCTTTTTTTTGCGTTCCGTATACGGTTCGTATACGGAATCATTTATTTCAATGGTTCCACAAAAAAAAAGGAATGTGTTCCGTATGCATTCCGTTTCTGTATTTCTGTTTTTCCATTCCGTTTAAAGATAGAACATGTCCTATTATTGCCCGTAAATTACGTTCTGTGGCTCCATTCAAGTCAGTGGGTCCGCAAAAAAAAAAAAAAAACGTCTTCCATATCCGTTCCGTTTTTGCGGAACCATCTATTAAAAATGTTATGCCCAGCCCTATTTTTTCTATGTAATTACTGTATCGGCCATACGGAAAAACGGAACAGAAACTGAAAAAAAACGGAAACAAAAAACAGAACAACGGATGCGTGTAAAACGGACTGCAAAACACTGAAAAAGCCATACGGTCGTGCGAAAGAGGCCTTAGGCCTCATGCACACGGCGGGTTGGCAATCCACGGCTGCCGGCCGTGTCCACCACGCATTACGGATGCAGACCCATTCACTTGAATGGGTCCGCAATTCCGGAGATGCGGAACAGAGTCACGGAACGGAACACCGGAAGCACTATGGAGTGCTTCCGTGTTGTTTTTTTCCGTTGTTCCGCACTGCAAATAAATATGACATATCATATTTTTTTGCGGTGCGGGCAGACCACACACGGGTCCGGCCCGCTGCACGGATGTTCGGATCGCAATTGCGGTCCCCAATGCATGGAACGGCCGGGCCTTATAATGTAGTTTGCCGCAATAAATTCTGCCCACCCTTTTCTGCGATAACCCGTCCCTGGACTTTTGCTGTCACAAACCCCGGCTACAATGTTTCTCTACCATGAAGTCTACTTCCAATGTTGCTGCACTAAATTCTGCTCAGGCGAAGTTTCTCTTGATAAACGCCGCTCCAAACTCCGCGATTATAAACGGTTCGGATTAATGCTGTAATGAGCTCTGCTTAAAATTTTCGGATGCCATAAATTGTGCTCTAGATGAGGTTATCTTGATAAATAAGGGCCGCTGCCTTCGCACCGGCGGCTGAAGCGTCTACGTGACCTGTGCCAAGAAGAAGAGACATCTCGCTGCCGCCTCCCCTCGCGCTGACAGATTCGGAGTGAATTAAGGAGAGCGGCACAAAGCACAGATGTAAGCACTAAACAGGACCCTACAAAAAAAAGGCCGACGGGAGATAAAAATAAAATTCCCTGACCAGGCAGAAAAAAAATTCGCAAAGTTCCAGCTCTAAGTGTTGGTTGACTGTGTGTAAAATCCCCAGGAGGGGCGTCAGCCGCCATTCCCAGAATCCTCGGGCCGTACAGTGAGGGGATCGCTGGCAGGTCTAATGAAGTTAGCAACAGCAAACGATTAAGTTAGGAGGTCCCCGGGGAGCAGCCGCGGCTGATGGAGGCGAGAGCCGCTGCACAATTGCATTTCATTTCAATTTGGTCACGGATGCCGAGATAAAAGTAGGACATCGTGGATGTTGTATCTTCCGAAAAATCTCTGCCGCTGGACGTCTCCCTGTGATAACGCAGTGCCCCGCGACTCCAGCACTGCTACATCACACTGTCAAACAGATGAAGAAGCGCTTCATCCCACCCAGCGATTCCGCAGTCCTAATCATTGCCATTCTGCAATATTCTAATACTTCACCTGTACAAGATTTCTGCTTTACTTCTCGCAGTAGAAGGTTTGTTACAGTTGTATTCAGCCTAGAAGATCTACTGGGAGATCTAAACAGCCTGGACCCCAGACTGATACATTGCAACAAACTATTGTCCTTCTGCAATGTTCTAATACTTAGTGTATGAAATCATTATGGTTTTCAAGATCTCTGCTTGCTTCTCACTGTAGAGGGTTTGTTACAGTTGTATTCAGCCTAAAAGATCCTGAGATATAAACAGCCTGATGCTGATACATTTCGCCTGCACTAATACATTGTAACAAACTATAGAGCAGCTGATGACCACAGAGATTTGTCTAGAGTTGATACAAATGAACCAAACCCTCAGCTGTGAAGGCTTTTCAGGTTTTTAGCCTCTGGGTATAAACAATATTAGATTTCTGTTTCCTGACAGCAAACAAAGATGCTGAAAAGTATTCAGATTGAAATCCAAAATTATCGGGTCCAGTCCTGCCTTCTGTAAAAAGAAGAAAATATATTTTCACTGTAAATCGTAAGTTCTGCATCTTTCTAATAAAGCTGATTTATTGTTACCATTTACAAAAGCTCTGCTTGCTGTCGGGAATTGATATGTATTGGCTGTGTCCGATTAGTTGGCGGTCATGGAGAGAGGGCATCGACTTTGACAGCCGAAGGTTGGACAATCCTCGGTGAGACTGTGCAGGTCTTTCTCCTGAATTCAACTGTATCGCCATCTTTAGGACAGTGATGCAGTTCAATACTTCAGTGGGGATGGGGGGGGGGGGGGGATATTTTGTGCTGCACTATGATATTTTTGTCCCTGCCTACTTGTTTGGGTCCCTCTACAACTTCATGTGGCCACCTTTAGGTTTCTTTTTTTCCAGGGCCACATGAAGTTCCCAGTCCACCCCTGGTTTGATCTAAGGAGGTTTGTTCAGGAGGGAACAGAGGACGGAGTTTCCTTATATCATATGGAGAAGACATTTGGTTTCACTTATCACATATGGTGGAGGATCTCCCTTATGTTTTGGTGGTTGTTGATGGATTCGGTTGGTTCTCTGGTCCTTCAGTTAAAAGTAAATTAGATTCTTCTCCCTTTATGTTCACATTCATTCACTCCAGATTTGTTCGGACCCAGGATGAAGTGTATAGACTGGACCCGACTTTCACTATCTTGGTTGAGGGAATTCAAAGATCTGAACTTCCAGGTGAATGTCATTCTAGGATAAGACGATGGAAAGCACTCTCCAGAGCCGATAGGATTTACCTAATTAAGATGATTATATTTCCATAAATTCACCCGCTGAACCATCGGATCTTTAGATCTTTTCAATTCTTTATTGAGTGATTGGGATTGGAAAGGGAAAAAGCCGCGCATGAGACCAGTCAACCTCAACCTCTTTCACCCAGCCAATCTCAAGAGTGACCGCCGTGTGCAGCACAGGCCGGAGTGACCCCATAAGGTCCTGGTCAGTTGTCTCAGGTCTCTGAAGCCATGATGACTGCAGTGCCTCCCACATCTGCTGAAGGGCGCGGGGGAGGATCCATAGAGAGAACACCACCATCCAGGTGGTCCAACAGGTGCTCAATGGGGCCAGGATAGTACTTGGAAGTCTTGGTCATGCTCTTCCATCCAATGTTGGACATTTCTAGCCGTGTGACGTGTTGCATTGTCTTTCTGGAAGATCCCATCCGCCCCAGGTGAGGCAATATGTGTGGGTGTATGTCATCTGCAACGATGGATTCATAGAAAGATTGGTGGAGAGAGTGGCCCAGAGAAGGCCAGGAAAAGCTCCCCCAGACCATAGAGCTGCCCCACCATCTTGTGTCCTTCCACAAGCTGCACGGTGTTCCCTCTCTGATGTTTCTCTCCTGACACGACAATATTTAATGTGACTAATCGGAGAAGACAACCCTTTACCAATCAGCGGAGTCCAATTCCAGTTAAAATCTTGTCTGCCGATGCAGCTCGGTTATATGAGGAGCAGCGACCGTCTGTCTGCTCCGGAGCCCCATATGCAGTAGGGTTCTCTGAAGTCTTGTGTTAGACACATGTCTGGTGCCCCTGGTTCATTTTGGAGGTGAGGTCCGCTGTAGTGTGTTGTCCGCTCTCGTGCACCTTCATAGCTGACGTTCACCTCTCACATCAGTGGCTCGCAGTGCTCTTCCGTTCTGCAAAAAACCGGAATGCACACAGACGTAATCCGTATTTTTTGCAGATCTGTTTTTTGCGGACCACAAAATGCTGAAAAAGCCATATGGTTGTGTGGAAGAGGCATTAAACTCTGACATACAGAGCTGGGGGGAAGCACGTTTGTTGGCGTTCACGTATGCGCTGAATATTCCATTATACCGTTCCATTACAATGGAATTTAAGGATGGAATGCAAAACGGATCCCTTCAGAGGCACTCCTTTTTGATCTGTCCTAATAGAGTTCTGGTGGTTCCGTCTTGATCCGTTATGTAAAACAGAAAAAAAAAGTCCTGGCACCTCATATAGTTACACGGAATTTGTTTTGTGAATAGAATTCTACAAAATGAATTTTGTCTATACAGAATGCACTGTGACCAAAACCCCGGGCCCTCTCCGAGATGGCACTGGAGGCTGGGCAAGAAAGAAGATAGAGTACGCTGGGCCAGTGTACCAGTCTGCCTGCCCAGGAATCCATGAGGTCAGGGAACAGGGTATGCACCAGAGACTCGCCAGACTGTAGGTAGGCATGAACCTGGGCGCTGAGGCGGGAGGTCTCGGCTTTCTGACTGCCCTCAGCCTGGCGCGGCACGTGGAAGAACTGCTCCAGCATGTTAAGGAGACTGAAATGGCTGCTGCTGCGGCTTCTGCTGCTCATGGTTGCAGGAGGGCAGTGACTCTGTGCGGGCCTCTGGCGGCAGGCGTAAGCTGTGACTTAGGGTCCATTCACACGTCCGTTTTGGTGTTCCGCATCCGTTCCGATTAAAAACGGAACGTTATGCGGATCCATTCATTTTTTTATGAAATCCGCAAATAATCGGAGAGCACTCATGGTGCTCTCCGATTCCGTGATTCCGTTCCGTTCCGTGGGTTCCGTTATTCGGATCCTGGAAAAAAAATATACCCTGTCCTACTATTTGTCCGATTTTGCGTTCCGTCATCCCATTCTAGTCAATGGATCCGTCGAAAATCTGGAAGACATGCTAAAAGCATCCTCATGTCATCCAGATTTTTGGATCCGCAAAAAACAGGAACGTTTATCTGGAAAGGTAAAAATACTGACGTGTGAATGCACCCTAAGGGTCCATTCACACGACCTTTTTACCTTTCCAGATAAACGTTCCTTTTTTTTGCGGATCTGTTTTTCAGTACACCTTCCGTTTTTTTTTTACTAAAGTGCTTCCGAATCTGTTCCGTGTTTCCGTTATTCAGTTTTTTTTTTTTTTTTTTTTTTCCATCCAGTTTCCTGTCAACGGATCAGCAAAATCGGAGGACATTTGGATGGTTTTGTGCATGTCATCCGCATTTATGCGGATCCATTGACTTGAATGGACAACGGACCCAAAAAACAGACAGAAAGTAGGACAATACTTAATTTTTTTTCAGGATCCGGATACTCGAAAATAGGAAAACGGAACGGATTCCGTGATTTGGACAGCACTATGATTGGTGTCCGCATTTATGCAGAGGCAATTGAAATCAATGGATCCGAAAAAACGCTCCGATTTAAATCAGAACGGAAACGGAGTGTTATAACGGACATGTGAATGGACCCAAACTGCGTACACAGTGTTTCCTGGTAATAACATAATTGGTCTTCCCCCCGAAAGGCGTCTTGTATGAGCTGCCACTGCCTGACCACGAAACAACCCATGCTCTCTGCTGCTGAGGCGGTCTGGTGCATGAAAAAATCGTTAATGGCTTTTTGCTGCTTGGATTAAGCGGTGTAGCGGCAGGCCGTTCTGTCGCTGCAGGTCCAGGAGAGCGTTCCTCACCCCATAAGAATGGCCGAAATGCTTGGACAGTCTCCTGGACATTGCCAGCACCTTGCACAAGCCAGTGTACTTACATAGAAAGCGCTGCACCTCTAGGTTGATGACGTGCGCCATGCAGGAAGCGTGTGTCATTACCACCAGGTTCAGGGCGCCACGATGTTGTGGCCATTGTCGCCCACCACATTGATGTACTTTAGCCGGTGTGGCTACAATCGCCAGGCTGATCAGATCCAACATGGCGTGGCAATGCTTAACTTGCGAGCGACCCGGTGCCCAGCTGCCGTTGGGGATGGAGGTGGAGAAGGCGGATCAGTGTTAGGCCGACACAATCGTGGGGGGTCAAAGGACCTGGCCTCATTGCTGGGGTGCTGCCTCACAACTGCCCCCAAAAACATTGACCCCGATTTGGGCCTAATGTGTTATGTGTGTCCAAATATGCACATTCATAAAAAAGCTTATTCTAGTGTAAAACACAAGTTGTTAACCTCCTATGAGTCTATCCCCCCCCCCCCCCAATACTTGAACTGTCTGGAGATGCCCAGATACAGATTTTGAACTAGTAATTCACGTTATCAGGCCTCTTGCACACAAACTTTTTTTTCCGTTTACATTCTGTTTGTTTGCATTCCGTATACGGAACCATTCATTTCAATGGATCCGCCTCAAAAAAACAGAATGTACTCCGTATGCCTTCCGTTTCCGTTTTTTCCGTTCCGTTCAAAGATAGAACATGTCCTATTATTACACAGATAGTACTGTTCTATCAGGGGCCAGCTGTTCCGTTATGCAAAAAACGGAATGCACACGGACGTCATCTGTATTTTTTGCGGATCCGTTTTTTGCAGACCGCAAAATACTGAAAAAGCCATACGGTCGTGTGCAAGAGGCCTCACTCAGAGATTTAAAATGCTACCCTCTGTACTGTAAGACACACGTATATTTCTCTTTTCCAAAACCCACCCCAAAAACGTACCTGTTTGGAAATGCCCTGACACAGATTTCGGACTAGTATTTCACATTTTCACTCAGAACTTTAAAATGCTTCCCTCTGTATTGTAAGACACAGGTGGTGCACTAGTATAGCTATATTTCGCAAAACAAAAAGCAAAAGCAAAACTTGAACTGTCTGGAGCCTAGTATTTCATGTAATCGCTCAGAGATGTAATACACTGCCCTGTATTGTAAGACACATGTACAGTATATTGCTATTTTCCCAGATAAAAATAAATAAATAAATGAATAGTCTGGAGATGCCTTGACACAGATTTTGAACTAGTATTTCAGGTGTTTTCACCGATATTTCAAATACTATCTATTCTCTGGATGGTAAAATACTGTGTTGTACAGTTTTGAGCTTATTCCCTTCACATAAAAAACAAAACAAAACAAAAAAACTAATTGTATTTTTGTTAAAATTAGAAAAAAATGAGATGTTCTTGCAGATAGCTGCTTTTGAGGTTCTGCAGCAGCTGCAGTTGTGTTATAAGCCAGTAACTGCAGCTAGAAGGCACTGCCAGGCACACCCAGCCCCAGCTCCTCACTTCTCACTCCCTGGCTGACAGCTTTCCCTGCCTGTCCCTTATCGACACACACAATTCTTCTTCTTCTTTCTAATTCTAGCCTTTCCCTACACTCTCTCTGGCAGTAGAATAGAAGTCTTAATTGATTTCTGACTCTCCCTGACTCACTGCAGACACTGCTACACCCACCGCCCTCATTCATAGCCCAGCACAGAATGACATTCCGCTCGTTCTCCTAGGGCACCTCCCTGCCTGCTGCAGCACTGATTGGCTCCCAGACTAGTCCATGAGCCAATCAGGACAAGCCCTCCCCACTTCCTTGTGAACTTTGTAGCGAACCTGCTTTGTTACAAATAAAGAACGGCTGAAGTTTTCAAAATTTGATTCGGACGCTTTGCCAAATTTTTTAAAGAAATTTGCTTTGTTCCGCATTATTTCGTCACAAAGGATGGGTAGTAGTAATTGTATTATTATCAAATTATGTAATTTTGGAGTCCGCAAACACCCTTGTGCACATAGATGTGTATTTTATACAGCAGAGAAGCGGCGTGTTACTTCTCCATAGTGTTTTTGAGGCTGTGTTGCCCATTAAAGTCAATAGGAAGGTAATAAAATACGCTGATAAGTAAGAGCGGATTTGGGAAGCGTTTACTCAAGGACTTGACAGGCTCAGAAAAGTCAAAAATAGTGAGATATCTTGCAGAGGGATGCAGCACTCTTAAAATTGCAAAGCTTCTGAAGCGTGATCATCGAAACAATCAAGCGTTTCATTCAAAATAGTCAACAGGGTCGCAAGAAGCGTGTGGGAAAACCAAGGCGCAAAATAACTGCCCATGAACTGAGAAAAGTCAAGCGTGTCAGCTGCCAAGATGCCACTTGCCACCAGTTTGGCCATATTTCAGAGCTGCAACATCACTGGAGTGCCCAAAAGCACAAGGTGTGCAATACTCAGAGACATGGCCAAGGTAAGAAAGGCTGAAAGACGACCACCACTGAACAAGACACACAAGCTGAAACGTCAAGACTGGGCCAAGAAATATCTCAAGACTGATTTTTCTAAGGTTTTATGGACTGATGAAATGAGAGTGAGTCTTGATGGGCCAGATGGATGGGCCCGTGGCTGGATTGGTAAAGGGCAGAGAGCTCCAGTCCGACTCAGACGCCAGCAAGGTGGAGGTGGAGTACTGGTTTGGGCTGGTATCATCAAAGATGAGCTTGTGGGGCCTTTTCGGGTTGAGGATGGAGTCAAGCTCAACTCCCAGTCCTACTGCCAGTTTCTGGAAGACACCTTCTTCAAGCAGTGGTACAGGAAGAAGTCTGCAAGCTTCAAGAAAAACATGATTTCATGCAGGACAATGCTCCATCACACGCGTCCAAGTACTCCACAGCGTGGCTGGCAAGAAAGGTATAAAGAAGAAAATCTAATGACATGGCCTCCTTGTTCACCCTGATCTGAACCCCATTGAGAACCTGTGGTCCATCATCAAATGTGAGATTTACAAGAAGGGAAAACAGTCCACCTCTCTGAACAGTGGTCTGGGAGGCTGTGGTTGCTGCTGCAACGCAATGTTGATGGTGACAGATCAAAACACTGACAGAATCCATGGATTGCGGCTTGCTGAGTGTCCTTGCAAAGAAAGGTGGCTATATTGGTCACTGATTTGTTTTTGTTTTTTTTTGAATGTCAGAAATGTATATTTGTGAATGTTGAGATGTTATATTGGTTTCACTGGTAAAAATAAATAATTGAAATGGGTATATATTTGTTTTTTGTTAAGTTGCCTAATAATTATGCACAGTAATAGTCACCTGCACACACAGATATCCCCCTAAAATAGCTAAAACTAAAAACAACTAAAACTACTTCCAAAAATATTCAGCTTTGATATTAATGAGTTTTTTGGGTTCATTGAGAACATGGTTGTTGTTCAATAATAAAATTAATCCTCAAAAATACAACTTGCCTAATAATTCTGCACTCCCTGTAAGAGCGGATTTGGGAGCGTTTACTCCATCAGAAACGACCTGTTTATAGAAGGCGAATAAGTCTCCAGTTTATTGGAAAGAGGTAGGAAACAATGTATCACTATGTGTTCATATCATGTAACCATCCTGCTCCTGCACATTATTGGGGGATTGCTATGTGAGCAGTTGCCTGCTATATTATAGGGCAGTACAGAAGTTAGGTCATCTGCAGCCCCAGTTACTGTGTAGCTGCTGCACGTCTCCTATGTATCAGGTTGGGGTCCCATCAGTAATGAGGACAAAGAGTCCAAATAAACTACAACCCCTGTCATTACACTGCAGACTTAACCCTATGTGGTCACTTTCACTCCGGCTGTTGTGCACGCAGCTCTGGAGGTCTGTGGGGATACTAAGTGATGAAAAGTACAGAGACGATCATAACATGCACACAAAAAATGAAGAGGAAGAGACAAACACAAGGCGACAGGGATCAAAACTCAGCACAGCCGGGGCCCGGAACCTGCAGGCGTCATCATGATGAGGAGGAAACAAAGAAAACACACTGTCCAACATCCCCCATAACAGTGTCAACCACAGATCCCCCACAACAGTGTCATCCACAGATCCCCCATAACAGTGTGTCATCCACAGATCCCCATAACAGTGTGTCATCCACAGATCCCCATAACAGTGTCATCCACAGATCCACCATAACAGTGTGTCATCCACAGATCCCCCATAACAGTGTGTCATCCACAGATCCCCCATAACAGTGTGTCCTCCACAGATCCCCATAACAGTGTCATCCACAGATCCCCCATAACAGTGTCATCCACAGATCCCCCATAACAGTGTGTCATCCACAGATCCCCCATAACATGTCATCCACAGATCCCCATAACAGTGTCATCCACAGATCCCCCATAACAGTGTCATCCACAGATCCCCCATAACATGTGTCACAGATCCCCCCACACACCCCATAACAGTGTCATCCACAGATCCCCCATAACAGTGTATCCACAGATCCCCATAACAGTGTCATCCACAGATCCCCCATAACAGTGTCATCCACAGATCCCCATAACAGTGTCATCCACAGATCCCCCATAACAGTGTCATCCACAGATCCCCCATAACAGTGTCATCCACAGATCCCCATAACAGTGTCCACAGATCCCCATAACAGTGTCATCCACAGATCCCCATAAGTGCATCCACAGATCCCCATAACAGTGTCATCCACAGATCCCCCATAACAGTGTCATCCACAGATCCCCATAACAGTGTCATCCACAGATCCCCCATAACAGTGTCATCCACAGATCCCCATAACAGTGTCATCCACAGATCCCCATAACAGTGTCATCCACAGATCCCCCATAACAGTGTCATCCACAGATCCCCATAACAGTGTCATCCACAGATCCCCCATAACAGTGTCATCCACAGATCCCCCATAACAGTGTCATCCACAGATCCCCCATAACAGTGTCATCCACAGATCCCCATAACAGTGTCATCCACAGATCCCCTAACAGTGTTCCACAGATCCCCCATAACAGTGTCATCCACAGATCCCCCATAACAGTGTCATCCACAGATCCCCATAACAGTGTCATCCACAGATCCCCATAACAGTGTCATCCACAGATCCCCCATAACAGTGTCATCCACAGATCCCCCATAACAGTGTCATCCACAGATCCCCCATAACAGTGTCATCCACAGATCCCCCATAACAGTGTCATCCAATCCATACAGGTATCCAGATCCCCCATAACAGTGTCATCCACAGATCCCCCATAACTGTGTGTCATCCACAGATCCCTCATAACAGTGTGTCATCCACAGATCCCCCATAACAGTGTCATCCACAGATCCCCATAACAGTGTCATCCACAGATCCCCCATAACAGTGTCACCCACAGATCCCCCATAACAGTGTGTCATCCACAGATCCCCCATAACAGTGTCATCCACAGAAACCCCATAACAGTGTCATCCACAGATCCCCCATAACAGTGTCACCCACAGATCCCCCATAACAGTGTGTCATCCACAGATCCCCCATAACAGTGTCATCCACAGAAACCCCATAACAGTGTCATCCACAGATCCCCCATAACAGTGTGTCATCCACAGATCCCCATAACAGTGTCATCCACAGATCCCCCATAACAGTGTGTCATCCACAGAAACCCCATAACAGTGTCATCCACAGATCCCCCATAACAGTGTGTCATCCGCAGATCCCCCATAACAGTGCAGGTCACTCCTGCTGTAAGCTGTGCTGCTTTAGGGGTGATCAGTAGTTTCCGTTTCTCAGGGGGTATTGGGGAGTAGAGGATTATGGGGTCCTGAGATCTGCTCGCTCCTTCTCCTCTGTGCGGTTCTATCATTTTGCTGCAGTTTTATGTTCTCTGCTGATGTTACTTTCTGTAAATCCCTCGTCCTGTACCAGCAATTCTGGGAAGCTATATATCTCTGGCCGTATCTGGTGCGCGCAGTTTACGGCCTGGCTAATACGCTGCCTCCAGCCACTGACCTAATCATAACCTATTAATTACCGCCGTAAATCCTGCCACGTTCCACAGAGCTAATGAAACGCGGAGAATCACCAGGTTATACCGGGGCTCGGGGCACCCTAAATCTAATCTAATCCTAACCGCAGTAATACTCAGCGCTGTGCGTCACTGGACCAACTCACCCTAATACGACCGTGCAGACTAATTCACCCTCTGTAATCCAGAATGACTGCATATCAGTACATGTTACCTGCAGTCCTATGTAACACTATAGGTAACACAGTGATAACTCTCTGAGTACAGATAATGTAGTAGATGTCACCTGCAGTCCTATGTAACACAACAGATAACACAGTGATAACTGAGTACAGATAATGTAGTAGATGTCACCTGCAGTCCTATGTAACACCACCGACAACACAGTGATAATGCTCTGAGTACAGATAATGTAGTAGATATCACCTGCAGTCCTATGTAACATATCTAGCCATAACTATTGTGAAGGGGCACATATGTGGGCATAACTACTGTGAGGGGGCACATCTGGGCATAACTACTGTGAGGGGGCACATATCTGGCAATAACTACTGTGAGGGTGCACATATCTGATCATAACTACTACGAGGGGGCACATATCTAACCATAACTACTGTTAGGGGCAAATATCTGATCATAACTACTGTGAGGGTGCACATATTTGGGCATAACTACTATGAGGGGGCAGATATCTGGGTATAACTACTGTGAGGGTGCACATATTTGGGCATAACTACTGTGAGGGTGCACATATTTGGGCATAACTACTGTGAGGGTGCACATATTTGGGCATAACTACTGTGAGGGGCACATATCTGGCCATAACTACTGTGAAGGGGCACATATCTGATCATAACTACTATGAGGGGGCACGTATCTAACCATAACTACTGTTAGGGGGCAGATATCTTATCATAACTACTGTGAGGGTGCACATATTTGGCCATAACTACTATAACTACTATAAGGGAGCACATATCTGGTTATAACTACTGTGAAGGGGGCACATATGGGCATAGCTACTGTGAGAGGGCACATATCTGGCCATATCTTCTGTGAGGGGGCACATATCTGGCCATAACTACTGAAAAGGGGTCACTTATCTGGGCATATCTACTGTGAGGGGGCACATATCTGGCAAAACTACTGTGAGGGAGAACATATCTGAGCATAACTACTGTGAGGGAGCACAAATCTGGGCATAACTACTGTGGGGGGGCACATATATGGGCACAACTTGTCAGGGGGCACATATCTGGGCATAACTACTGTGAGGGGGCACATATTAGTGTTGAGCGCGAATATTCGAATAATTAATTTTTTTCTCGAATATCGCAACATCGAGATTTCGCAAATATTTCGAATATAGTTCTATATATTCGTGAAATCTAATATTCATATTTTTTTTTTTCATCTGAAAATATGATTTCTCCCTGCTTCTTGCCCACAAGCAACTTAAGCAGGGGGGAATCATGTTTTCATATGGAAAATAAAATGACCAATATTCTAAAAAACAAATACATAGCAATATAGTGAATATATTCGTTATTTAGAATTTTGGCATTATTTTTTTCCTATCTGTACAGTTGTTCGCATACTCCTCCCCGACAAGCGTCCCCGTCACCATGGGAACGCCTGTGGGTTAGAAAATACCATCGGATCTGAGTTTTCCCTGAGATCGTTAAAACTCAGATCCGATGGTATATTCTAACGCACAGGCGTTCTCATGGTTACGGGGACGCTTGTCGGGGAGCAGTATGCCAAAGTGGAATAACAGAACACATTAAAACAAAAAATATTCTAAATAACGAATTTATTCGTAATATTGCTCTAACTTCGTCTTTTAGAATATTCGTAAAATACACATATAGACTGCAATTTAGCTAATATACTGCTATAGTATTTTTTTTAATAGTGTATATATTTTCCAAAACTAAAGTTCAGAAGAGCCCAAAAAAATTTGACAAAAAAAAAAAGATTATAGCACTATATTAGCTAAATTACAGTCTATATGTGTATTTTATGATTATTCGTAATATTCTAAAAGACGAAGTTAGAGCAATATTATGAATATTCGCTAAATACACATATTAGCCTAGCCATAGTCATAGGAACGTTGCCTTATACTGTCAAAAGAAAAATCGCAATACGCGAATAATTAAATCGTATATTATTCGCGATAAATAGAAAAATGACGAATATTCGATTTCGACGAATATAAGACGAATATTCAATCAAATATTCGCGAAATATCGCGAAATCGAATATGGCACCTCCCGCTCATCACTAGGACATATATGGGCACAACTTGTCAGGGGGCACATATCTGGGCATAACTACTGTGAAGGGTACAATGTGAACATTACTACTGTGAATGGGGCACAGTCTGAGCATATCTACTGTGTGATGGCACAAAGGAGGAATAATTACTATGTGGGGGCATTAAGGGGACGGTGTGTGTAAAGTTATGTTTTGGGCGGAGTTAGAGGCGTGGCCTGGTATGGAAAGATTTGCTGTATATAGTCATATAATTGCCCCATATTGTCACGGCTGGGGATGGGGGAAACCCTCAGCCGTGCGATACCTGTAGATGTTTGGTTGCTGCTTGGCCAGGACCACAGGATCAGGGAGCAGGTCACCTCCTAAAGCCTCCCTAATCTGACCCTAACTCCTAGCGGCATGAGCCGACCTTAAAGGTAGGAGGACTCATGCTCTGGAATCTCGGGTCCCTACTAACCCTCCGCAGGTCCCTAAGCTAGGAGCTGGGTAGACTACCTGTTCCTCCTGGACATAGAGGAACAGGAGCCTAGAATGGCCAAGCTGTAAATAAGGGGAAACCAATACAACTTATGGCAGTGGCAGGTACGTGGAAACTACAACCTCACCTACCTGCCACAGACACAGAGCCTGGAACCCATGTGCAAGTGCTGCTATCCACAACCAACACAAATGACAACAGCGCACACCATACATCACACGGGAAACCAGGAAACCATAAGGTGCAATAAACAAGCAACCGCATACACATAAACATCACATCAGACAAGGTAACAATTTATGACCAGAAGGGTGGCCCCCACTGGCAGTTGGTAAATAACCAGGAGAATGTCTCCAGCAAGCATGGCTGAAGCACCCTCTCTGACTACTGCCTTCCACTGAGGCTTTATAGGGCCAAGAAGCCACACCCAACAGTCAGACACACCCAGTGCACACACACACTAGGAAGGAAGTTAACCCTTCCAACACCAGGGAAGGGAAAACATCAACTTAAAGGGGAAGTGCACACAATAACCCCCGTGCACACCAGACAAGAGAAGTGCACACAAACACACGTTGCCAAGGGCAACCGCACGCATACCTGTTGTCCGCGGCAACCGCACTTGAGGCAAACAACTAAGTGCCCCCAGCTGCGGTTGACACAACACCAAACCGCGGGCAACTGCATGCGGCTCCCAAGGAGTCACGACCATGACCAAGGGTCGTGACACATATTGTCCCTCTTTGTGTATGCTACGTACATGGCTGGCAGAGAAACAGTCTCCTTTCAAGGCACCATCCTATTCCCTGTGGTTCCCTCTCGGGTAATCACACCTGGGACGCCTCCTGCAGGTTGGCAGCAATGACGATGGCTTCACAGTTTGCAGACCACTGCACTCTCTCCTCGGGGCACAGTCTGCACCGAGGTCTCCTCAGATCATGTACATCTGGCCTGGAGACACACTAATGCATACCCGCATCTATCTGCACACGCTAATATGTGCTCGCTGGCTGATTTGTAGATCTTGACCTGGTTCCTCCACAGAGAATAGAAGACAGCTACCCCCGTCCACTGTCTTTTAGTTCTCAGTTGCTTGGCCCCGAGGTGGTGCAACAATTAGCCAGCGACACCTCTACCTCCTAGCTAGCTAGCACGCAGGAGTCAGATGGTTCTCACTATTTCACTCTACAGACGACACCCTACTGAAGAGGAGGATCTAGAGGACACCTTTATTTATCTCCTCTGTTCTCCAGCATGAGAAAGCTGGAGACATAATCCCAGAGCTGACCTCTGACTGAGCCCAGCATAGCCACGCATCTGGCATTAACCCCTTCATGATCAATTCTTTACAGTGCAATACCTCGAAACATACAGTGCATTTTACAACACAAACAATGTGGATTTCACACAGTTGCTGTGTCCAGAGAACTGCCTACACTGCTACAATGTAAGGAAGAATCTTTTTATGTACTGCCAGCAAGCAGAGATTTTGAAAACGGTGAGAAATGGAATGACGGTCTATTAGAAGGCTGCGTTGATACTGTGCAGTTGTGAGCGATGCATGAAGCTTATTTGGCGGGAGGGATACGCGGCCTCCATGTCACCAGGACGTGGTCTGTCAGGTTGTAGACTATCATCTCGTTGTTCTGCCCCGATTCTTCGCTTTGATCACTCTGGAGTCCTGAACTACAGGTGCTGAGGCGGCGGCTGTGCGGGAACGTTAATTGGAGGAGTTCTCCTTGCAGACTGCTGACACTACACTGAACGTGCTGACTTCACAGCGCAGCAGCCCTATCCCAGCTCTGTGCTCGCGGCCAGCGCTCTCGAGGTCTTCTGCTGATCCTTTGCTTCTGAGGGTCTCGTCCCCGGCCGGGAGTCTGGTGGCTCAAGTCTGCAATCTGACAAAAGTGCAGGATGTGTGAAATTCACCACCACCGGCGACACGTGGCCAGTTACCGCAAACGCCGGGCTTCTAAAGACACCGCCAATCATTCCCGACAGAGTCCAGATTGTCTGCGAGGGAAAAGCGGCTGCAGGAAACGAGAGCCGCTGAGCTCGGATTTCAGCCCTGCGTCTGCTCATTAATAATGCAGGCTCGTTGTGTGATTGAGAGGTGACATCACCGCCGCTCCTGCCAACTCTCTCCTTTAAGGATTGGGTTTGGCACGGACGGCGGCAGAGGCTGAGGAGCCCAGGTGCGAAAGAGGCTTAATGATTTATTACAGGAAGGTTTATTCGTATCCGGTACCGTCTCACAGGAAGCGCAGGGGAAGGCGGCGGAGCTTCAGTGCACCGAGCGAGACACGTGGGTGCAACGCTGACACATAGACAGGTGTCTGTGTCCGAATTATGTCACCGCTGATCTCTAGTGAATGGATAGGCGGCATTCTCAGTGATGTCACCGCTGATCTGTAGTGAATGGATAGGCGGCATTCTCAGTAATGTCACCGCTGATCACTAGTGAATGGATAGGCTGCATTCTCAGTAATGTCACCGCTGATCTCTAGTGATGGATAGGCTGCATTCTCAGTGATGTCACCGCTGATCTCTAGTGAATAGATAGGCGGCATTCTCAGTGATGTCACCGCTGTTCTTTAGTGAATGGATAGGCTGCATTCTCAGTCATGTCACCGCTGATCTCTAGTGAATGGATAGGCTGCATTCACAGTGATGTCACCGCTGATCTCTAGTGATAGATAGCCTGCATTCTCAGTGATGTCTCCGCTGATCTCTAGTGAATATATAGCGGCATTCTCAGTGATGTCACCGCTGATCTCTAGTGGATAGATAGGCTGCATTCTCAGTGATGTCACCGCTGATCTCTAGTGAATGTATAGCGGCATTCTCAGTGATATCACCGCTGATCTCTAGTGGATGGATAGGCTGCATTCTCAGTGATGTCACCGCTGATCTCTAGTGATGGATAGGCTGCATTCTCAGTGATGTCACCGCTGATCTCTAGTGAATGGATAGGCTGCATTCTCAGTGATGTCACCGCTTATCTCTAGTGGATGGATAGGCTGCATTCTCAGTTATGTCACCTCTGATCTCTAGTGAATGTATAGCTGCATTCTAAGTGATGTCACCGCTGATCTCTAGTGGATGGATAGGCTGCATTCTCAGTGATGTCACCGCTGATCTCTAGTGGATGGATAGCGGCATTCTCAGTGATGTCACCGCTGATCTCTAGTGGATGGATAGGCTGCATTCTCAGTGATGTCACCGCTGATTTCTAGTGGATGGATAGGCTGCATTCTCAATGATGTCTCCGCTGATCTCTAGTGGATGGATAGGCTGCATTCTCAGTGATGTCTCCGCTGATCTCTAGTGAATGTATAGCGGCATTCTCAGTGATGTCACCGCTGATCTCTAGTGGATGGATAGGCTGCATTCTCAGTGATGTCACCGCTGATCTCTAGTGGATGGATAGCGGCATTCTCAGTGATGTCACCGCTGATCTCTAGTGGATGGATAGGCTGCATTCTCAGTGATGTCACCGCTGATCTCTAGTGATGGATAGGCTGCATTCTCAGTGATGTCACCGCTGATCTCTAGTGAATGGATAGGCTGCATTCTCAGTCATGTCACCGCTGATCTCTAGTGAATGGATAGGCTGCATTCTCAGTGATGTCACCGCTGATCTCTAGTGAATGGATAGGCTGGATTCTCAGTGATGTCACCGCTGATCTCTAGTGAATGGATAGGCTGCATTCTCAGTGATCTCTAGTGGATGGATAGCGGCATTCTCAGTGATGTCACCGCTGATCTCTAGTGGATGGATAGGCTGCATTCTCAGTGATGTCACCGCTGATCTCTAGTGAATGGATAGGCTGCATTCTCAGTGATGTCACCGCTGATCTCTAGTGAATGGATAGGCTGCATTCTCAGTGATGTCACCGCTGATCTCTAGTGATTTCTCAGTGACGTTTTTCGGACAGTTAATATAAGGGGACATGCACTGGATGCACAGGACTTCGGGTTGCAGTTAATAGCAGGTAACGTAGGGTTAATGCATAGGCTACATTCTTGCTAATTAATTGCATTTCTCGTCTTTCTGCTTATTGAGCTGCAGGTCGCTGGTAACGCTCTGTGATGTCATACTTGTTAGAAGCAAGCCGTGATCAGCGCCTGACCGTGGCCAGATGTGGCGCTGTCATCCCAGAGATACTGACTAATGAGGGCTCCTCTGCCTCCAGATGTGGCATCTGCTCACCTGCACATGCAGCACTTCACTGCAGGACAGACTCTCGCCTGCCATTCCCTGTGTGTGACCGGGTGGCCCCGGAGTGCCCGGCATCTGCTGGTATTTGGGGTTCAGATCACCCTGGCTGTCATTGTTCTTCATATCATGGCACAGAGTATTTCAGGACAGGACTGTGCAGTCACTGGGACAAAATCAAAGTCGGAGTATTGGGCTCCTGCTTTCTAGTCTGTGCTGTGTGGAGCAGAAGAAGCCAGCCACCAGGATCTAGAAGAAACCCAAAGGATTTGGTTCCAGTGATGGGTCCAAGGCTGAGGAACAAGTGCTGACTGGGTGGGAGGTGAAAGTTGATGCAGGGAAAGTGGCAGAAGCCACCTCTGAAGCCCATCCTCAGGTCAGAAGTCTGTCAGCACAAATGGCTCCCTGATCCTGTGCCACCTTCTAGAATATGAGGGTGCACCAAGAAACCTCAAGTGGTTCCTTCAGAAGCCAAGAAGGGCAATGCAAAAATGTGGTAGTCTATCTGAGAGGAGAGAATGACCAACAGGAGCAAAAGTGTCCCATTGATGCTGAGAAATTCTGATTTGCAGAGATGATCGAATGGGGAAGCCAAGGGAGTCCACATAGTCATCTGCTGGGCCTTCTGGAGTTATGGGGCGAGCCATCTGCCAAGCACAGAGTAGCAACATTCAACTCGGTTGGCAAAGGATGATGATGATGGTGCCCGTGTGGAGTTAATGACCCAGATCAAAATTCTATAGTCACCAAGAAACCTCCAACACTTCTCATATGTTTAATGGACTGGGGCTGGGACTATGTTTGATGGACTGGGGCTGGGACTATGGTTAATGGACTGGGCTGGGACTATGGTTAAAGGACTGGGCTGGGATTATGGTTAAAGGACTAGGCTGGGACTATGGTTAATGGACTGGGGCTGGGATTATGGTTAATGGACTAGGCTGGGACTATGGTTAATGGACTGGGGCCAGGGGCGTAGCTATAGGGTGTGCAGAGGTAGCGGTCGCTACCGGGCCCAGGAGCCTGAAGGGGGCCCAAAGACCCTTGTGTCGCCTAAGATACCTGTATTATAGAAAGTGCATGCTGGTCAAGTTACACTTCTGACTGGAGGGAAGGGGGGTTAGGTCAAGAATTAGGCATAGGGGGGCGTATCAATTTTTTCCTTAGGCAGCACGAAGGTTATGTGCTTCCCTGCCCCTGGCCAGAAAGCACTGATGGAAGGGGGCCCAAGCTGAACTATTGCACCAGGGCCCGTGAGCCTTTAGCTACGCCCCTGACTGGGGCTGGGACTATGGTTAATGGACTGGGGCTGGGATTATGGTTAATGGACTGGGGCTGGGACTATGGTTAATGAACTGGGGCTGGGACTATGGTTAATGAACTGGGGCTGGGATTATGGTTAATGGACTAGGCTGGGACTATGGTTAATGGACTGGGGCTGGGACTATGGTTAATGAACTGGGGCTGGGACTATGGTTAATGAACTGGGGCTGGGATTATGGTTAATGGACTAGGCTGGGACTATGGTTAATGGACTGGGGCTGGGACTATGGTTAATGGACTGGGGCTGGGATTATGGTTAATGGACTAGGCTGGGACTATGGTTAATGGACTGGGGCTGGGATTATGGTTAATGGACTAGGCTGGGACTATGGTTAATGGACTGGGGCTGGGATTATGGTTAATGGACTGGGGCTGGGATTATGGTTAATGGACTAGGCTGGGATTATGGTTAATGGACTAGGCTGGGACTTTGGTTAATAGATTGGAGCGGGGACCATGGTTAATGGATTGGAGTGAGTACTATGGTTAATGGACTGGGACTGTGGTTAATAGACTGGGGCTGGGACTATGGTTAATGGACTGGACCGGGACCATGGTTAATGGACTGGGCGGGGACTATGGTTAATGGATTGGGGCTGGGACTATGGTTAATGGACTGGGGCTGGGACAATGGTTAATGGACTGGACCGGGACCATGGTTAATGGACTGGGACTATGCTTAATGGACTGGGCTGGGACTATAGTTAATGGACTGGGGCTGGGACTATGGTTAATGGACTGGGGCTGGGACTATTGTTAATGGACTGGGGCTGGGACTATGGTTAATGGACTGGGGCTGGGACTATGGTTAATGGACTGGGCCGGGACTATGGTTAATGGACTGGACCGGGACCATGGTCAATGGACCGGGACCATGGTTAATGGACTGGGACTATGCTTAATGGACTGGGCTGGGACTATGGTTAATGGACTGGGGCTTGGACTATGGTTAATGGACTGGGGCTGGGACTATGGTTAATGGACTGGGGCTGGGACTATGGTTAATGGACTTGGGCTGGGACTATGGTTAATGGACTTGGGCTGGGACTATGGTTAATGGACTGGGGCTGGGACTATGCTTAATGGACTGGACTGGGACTATGGTTAATGGACTGGGGCCAGGACTATGGTTATTGGACTGGGGCTGGGACTGTGGTTAATGGACTGGGGCCAGGACTATGGTTATTGGACTGGGGCTGGGACTGTGGTTAATGGACTGGGGCCGGGACTATGGTTAATAGATTGGAGCGGGGACCATGGTTAATGGATTGGAGTGAGTACTATGGTTAATGGACTGGGACTGTGGTTAATAGACTGGGGCTGAGACTATGGTTAATGGACTGGACTGGGACCATGGTTAATGGACTGGGCTGGGACTATGGTAAATGGATTGGAGCAGGGACTATGGTTAATGGACTGGGCTGGGACTATGGTTAAAGGACTGGGCTGGGACTATGGTTAATGGACTGGGCTGGGACTATGGTTAATGGACTGGGCTGGGACTATGGTTAATGGACTGGGCGGGGACTATGGTTATTGGACTGGGGCTGGGACTGTGGTTAATGGACTGGGGCCGGGACTATGGTTAATGGACTGGGGCCGGGACTATGGTTAATGGACTTTGAATTTGCATATTATTTCTTTCTATGTTTCTTTGCTTCAGGTCAGCCATATTTTCTCATCACTTCTGCTTTACTTCTTTAAAAAGGTGTTTATGGGGAGGGGGGGGATGGGTAGATAAGACGACGTTCACACTTGCTTCAAAGAAATCTGGCAGGCTGTTCCGGCAGAGAAAGCCTTCCGAAGGTCTCTGCATCCGGCACAGCTGGGTAGTGCCGCGTGCCCGCTGGACACCGTTGACTATAATAGGATGCAACATTTTTGTCCAGCCAAATCCCGGCTGACATGACAGGGAGCGGGCGGATCTCTGCTGGGAGCCATCATAGCTAATAGGGTCCGGCGCTCATGCGGCGCTATCCGGCTGGGCCAGATTCTTTGACGCATGTGTGAAAGCAGCCTACATTGTTTCTATTGGGTATATACTGTATGAGGGAGGTTTAGTATTCTGGGTGTTATTATGTTACCATTGTAAATGATACAAAAGTCTATGGTTGGATATTTCTGGCTGTAAGTAAAGGAGGAGAGGATACCGTGCACTCCTCCCGGTAATACCGCACTCTCCTTCAGGTACTCTCAGCAGAAAAGGGGATTTTTCACACTTTTTTTTATCAGAAATAATGCAAACTAATGAAATATTAGGAGGTAGATCTCACAGAGTTGATCAGAGTCTCACAAAAGTCCTCTGAGAGAAGTGGTAAAGACGCATAACGAGCGGCTCAGCTAATTATCCAGGTTCATTTACCGTCATTTACCATTTCTTTCCCTTTCGCACCCCCCCCCCCCGCACTGATATAACCAATACAAAACCATTAACAATGTCCCCTGTTCCCTCTTAAATATCTCCGCAGCTCTGCTCTTCATTATCTCAGAATGGGAAAACCGCACGCTTTCCATAGATCACCGGTACAGAAAAGCTTCTCGTAAACAGGCAGGATGTTGATGGAGTTAATTAATACTCGGGGTAAATGGAAAGCCCTCGGTCCGTGGGAGACGCGGCGACAACGTGGGACGTCGCTGATCTCAAGGTGCATCATTATCCCTATAGATCACGTCGTATTTATCGGCGCCGTCCGCTCTCGCCTCTGTCTGCGGTAATGAGGTGAGAACGTCCTGACAACATCCTCCATCATCAAAATGATATTAGTATTAAATAGTCAATCAAATAATTTAAAGCGCTCGCCGCGGCGGCAGGGACATTCATTTCTTTTATTTCTGTCTTTAAATAATAATAAAAAGATGAAGCCAATTCCTCTGGGCTCTTTTCATAATGGCGTCCCCTCTTCCAGCAGCCCACCTCACCCTTCTCCTAATCTCCCCCCCCCCCTGCGGCCATTAGCATCTCTCCTTGTCGGCGTGACAGTTACCTTTTATAATGAAATTATCAGGAATAATGGGGGCGCTCCTGGAGAATGCTGAGACGCTGCGAAATGAAATGCTGCGCGGTTATGAATTTTGATAGTTAGTCAATACCTGCGCCTGTTTCAATTAAAAACCAGCAAAATAAATTGGGGTCTGATGGGCACCGTTTCAGAGCCCATAAAACCCAGGCAGAGGAAGCGCAGCGCCGCCGTACCGCCACCTCTTTATGTCTTTCATTAGGACAGTAAGAAGAAGAAACAACGAACTTCTGTACTTTACACTGATCTGGCTAATATCCAGACTGGAATGGTCGGATACTCCGGAATTTCAGGAACTCTCGCGAACATAGACAAAATGGCGCAGTGTTAAACGTGAATGTGGCGCTCGACTTCTAGCTAAAAGCCTTACATTGTTTCTGACATAAGAGACAATGTTGCAAAATAAATAAAATCTTGTTACATAGTATACTGTGGGAGAAGAATACATTCATGTTGGGAAGGGGGGGGGTCTGTCCTGAAACGGGATGAACGTGTGGGAGTTTTGTGGCTTTTCATTTTGGGGAACGCGTCTTAGGCTACTTTCACATCTGAGTTTTCCTTTCCAGTTTTTATAGACCCGGCAGAGGATCTCAAAACCGGAGGAAAACGTTTCAGTTTTGTTCCCATTCATTATTGTCCATGGGGACAAAACTGAACAAACCAGAACGCAACGCACCAGAATACATTCCATTCCAGTTTGTTGCGTTCTCACGCCGGACACAAAACCACTACAAGCAGCGTGGGAAACTGAACATGCCGGACCACAAACCATGTAAGTGAATGTTCCGGATCCGGAGCCCATTGATTTACAAATGGTTTTGGTGCCAGATCCGGCATATTCATTTTCAATCTAACCGGATCCGGATGCAGCCGCTTGTATTATTAAAACGGATACGTTTTGCTGTGGTTTTCAGATCCCATACCGGACCGCAAGGGTACTTTCACACTAGCCGCAAGGAACTCCGGCGGGTGAACAGCCGGTCGGATCCGTGCTGCCGCTAGTGCATGCGTGCCCCCAGACTACTGCTCCGGCCCCATTGACCATAATGGGGGCGGGACAGAGTTCCGGCGGCAGCACGGCAAACATGCCGAGAGGTGGCCGGAATAAAACTAGGACATGTGGTACTTTTATTCCGGCCGCCTCTCGGCATGTTTGCGTGCTGCCGCCGGAACTCCGTCCCGCCCTCATTATTATAGTCAATTGGACCGGAGCGGTAGTCCGGGGGCACGTGTGCACTAGCGGCAGCAAGGATCCCACAGGCAGTGACCTAAAATTTAGAGGCTCTGTGTTCCCACTTTTCTCTGTGGCTCCAACTCAAAATTTAGCTACAACCTTGTTGAGATCTTCCTGAGATTATAGCTGTTGGTGAGAAAATCCAGTGTCCAGGTCTTAAAGGGACACCTACTGCACCAAGACCTTCTATGGTTCCAGTACTTCCAAAGCTATCCAAGCTCTTTGGCCTCAGACACATCTTGCTGAGTTGCAGCTCAGACTTGGGGGCAACCCTGGGTGCAACTCCTACTTTTGCAACCCACCCCCCTATTGATGGTCCCATTTACTGTGTCATCTAGTATCTGAGTTTGCAACAACTGAGGACCTTTTGATGGCATCAGATGTCTACGTATACGAGTTCTCAGCTGCAAGGACAGAAGTGTTGATAGACATGGACATTCTAGAGGGAAGGGATTCCTGGGGAGAGCAGGAGGTGGTGTCCTACAGGAGAATGATGGATAAAGTATTCCTGTATATCGTAGTGCATTTTTCCGCTCTGCTTTAGTCATCATCGGTCACCACCGGCCTGTCGTCTGCCTGGGAGAAGATCTCAGATAGTGGGAGCGTTGAATGTCCGGGTTCTGTTGTGTCTAGACTGGCTGACTGATAGACACAGCTGACAACAGAACACTTATCTTTTTGGTTAGAGATGAGACTTATGGAGAGGAAGATGCTTCTTATCTCCACCAGGGTGGAACCTGACACGTCTGAAGAAGAAGGAGCATCACAGCTAAGTGTCTGGGTGCTGGACGGAGAAGAGCTGCGAGAGAGAGAAAATCATACAACTGAAAACTTCTGAGAATAATACATTGTCCTCAATGTCGGTAAAATAAAACGGATAAAAATCCAACTCTACAGCATTAAAGGGATTCTGTCACCTTGCATAACACAAATTCAGATTTTATACCAGTCATGCTCCACAGATTACCTTGAATCGGCTTTGCTGTTCTATACTGTAATCCATCCAGTAGTTTTGCTGAAAAACGACTTTTATAATTATGCTAATTAATCCTGAAGGTGCCCAGAGGGGCGTTTTGGTGCCACTATGGGGAAGGGGGGTGAAAAGCATTATAGGGGCAGTCTATAGGGGCATTTTATACTGCCATATTCTGAAGGGCACTATGGAGACGGGGGAGGAGCACTATGGGGCATCTTCTGGCGGCACTATACAGGATGGGGAGGAGCACTATGGGGGCATCTCCTGGGGGCACTATATAGGATGGGGAGGAGCACTATGGGGCATCTTTTGGGGGCGCTATATAGGATAGGGAGGAGCACTATGGGGGCATCTACTGGGGGCACTATATAGGATGGGGAGGAGCACTATGGGGGCATCTCCTGGGGGCACTATATAGGATGGGGAGGAGCACTATGGGGCATCTTCTGGGGGCACTATATAGGGTGGGGAGGAGCACTATGGGGGCATCTCCTGGGGGCACTATATAGGATGGGGAGGAGCACTATGGGGCATCTTCTGGGGGCACTATATAGGATGGGGAGGAGCACTATGGGGGCATCTTCTGGGGGCACTATATAAGATGGGGAGGAGCACTATGGGGGCATCTTCTGGGGGCACTATATAGGATGGGGAGGAGCACTATGGGGGCATCTCCTGGGGGCACTATATAGGATGGGGAGGAGCACTATGGGGCATCTTTTGGGGGCGCTATATAGGATAGGGAGGAGCACTATGGGGGCATCTACTGGGGGCACTATATAGGATGGGGAGGAGCACTATGGGGGCATCTCCTGGGGGCACTATATAGGATGGGGAGGAGCACTATGGGGCATCTTCTGGGGGCACTATATAGGGTGGGGAGGAGCACTATGGGGGCATCTACTGGGGGCACTATATAGGATGGGGAGGAGCACTATGGGGGCATCTCCTGGGGGCACTATATAGGATGGGGAGGAGCACTATGGGGGCATCTCCTGGGGGCACTATATAGAATGGGGAGGAGCACTATGGGGGCATCTTCTGGGGGCACTATATAAGAGTATTTTATACTGGCACAAATTATAGGGGCACTATGGGCATCTTAGCTCAACTGGGGGCACTAAGTGTTTTTGTAGTGGCACACAGTACGGGTCATTGGATAACATGAGGGCACTCTCGGGACATTGACTCTACTGGGGGCACTAAGAGTAGGTATTTTATTATTATTTTTTCACTGCCACACAATGGAGTATTTTTTGTACTGGCACACACTATAAGGGGCTTTATTACAACTGGGGGACTATGGGAGCATTATTACTTCTGGGACACAATTACTGTTGGGGGCACTGTAGGAGCACTATTACTACTAGGTGCACTCTGGCACAGAATTATTACTATTGGTGGGATTTTGGGGAGCACTATTACTGTGGGGGCACCTGGCACAGTATCAGCTTAGCACAGTTATTTTTGGGGGACATTATGGTTACACTGTTAGTGTCAGGGTCACTATTTGCTGGGTGCAGTTATTTTTTTAGAGCATTGTGTTCCAATAATTATTGAAGGGGGCGCTATCTGTGTGTAACTGGTATTTTCAGGGGGTTTATCTGTTTCTACAGTATAGTTTTGGGGGGGCACAGCATCTCCGTATTGGGGTGCATGATGGAATGTTGAGAAGGTGGGAGGAAAAGTAGGAAACTAAGATGTCTGTCTGTCTGTCAAACTGTGCAGAGATGAGAGATGGCTGAAAGAAATCATCATGGCGGTCTGGTCTGAATGGAGAAGAGGAGGACAGAGAACATCTACATCAAAGGAGACGTCACTGGATGTAATAGGTATGGGCGTGATTTATGGGTGGGGCTGTGTGTGGGTGTGGCTTGAGGGTGGGCGGGGACACAGGGGCCCCATAATCTCCTGTTGCCTGGGGAAGTTCCCCTCCCGAGACCAGGCTCTGGATCGGCCACTGACTACTCCAACCACAGTATCCATTTAACATTTAGGGCGCGTTGCTTTTTTGCTGCAATCAATTTGGAATCCCTCACACTTTTGAAAGCTGATGCGTCTTTTCCTCCTGTGAACTCAATATGTAAGGGGGAAAACTGCATGGAAAAGCCTCTGGATAAGGTTTCTTCACAGGAGCAGCTTTGGGAACTTTTCTTAGCAACTGTAGCACTGAAAACCACAACAAACCTTCAAGTCAATGGAGATAGTAATGTTTCTGTAGTTTGTAGATTTGGTCGCGGTCGAGCTCCGAGTCTCTGCACCATCACCTCATACCCATTTATTGGAGGCACTGCTTTAAGACAAAAGTAGAAGAGCTACTTGTGCTGATGTCATGTGTGATGCCATGCAAATGGTGAGGAAGATAATTAGACAAGCTAGAAATGCAATGGAATAAGGAGGAAACAGAGAGTGAAAAAGAAGGAGAAAGTGGAGGAAAAGAGGAAGAAGAAGAAGAGGAGAGAGATGGAAAAGAAAGGTGAAGAGGAAGAAAGGTGGAAAAGAAGAAGGAGGCAGAGAGACAGGAGAAGAGGAAGCATAAGCAGATGAACAGGATGAATAAGAAAAGGAAAGGAAAATAAAGAGGGAAAAGAGGAAGACGAACTGGAGAAGATGAAGTTAGAAGAAGAAGAGAGAAAATGAAAAGAAAGAGACAAGGAGAAAAGGTGCTTAAGAAGGAGGAGGCAGACAGGAGAAGAGGCAGGATGAGCAGATGAAAAGGATGAAGAAGGAGAGAGAAGTAAAAGAAAGAGGTGAAGAAAAGTGCAATAAGAGGCGGCAGAGGAACAGGAGAAGATGAAATTGGAACAGATAAACAGGAAGATTAGAAGAGAAAGGGGAAAAAAAGACTGGAGAAGACAATGAGGAAAAGTGCAAAAGATGGAGGAAGGAAGAGACAGATGAACAAGAGAAGAGGAAAGAGAGGCCGAGAAAGAGGAAGAAGAAGAGAGAAAGAGGTGGAAGTGGAGAAGAGGAGGAAGAAAAGAAAAAAGGAAGAAGGAGGAAAAGGAGAAAAGGAAAGAGCAGATGAAGGTGAAGAAGAAGAGAGAAGGAAAATAAAAAGAGGGAAGGAAGAGGTGTTGGAAGAAGAGAAGAAAAGAAGGAGGATGCAGAAAAATAATACAAAAGGAAAAAGGAACAGATAAAGATGAATAGAAAGAAGAAGCTGGAAGAAAATGAAAAATAAGAAATGAGAAGGAGGAAAGGATTGGAAAATAATGATAACAGGAGGAAGCAGATGAAAAGGAATAAAATATACCTGGAATTAAAAAAAGAAGTAGAGGAAGAGAAGAAAAGAGGAAGAGAAGGATAAGAAAAAAGATGAGGAGTACAACGAAAAAGAGAACAGGTAAAAATAAAAACAGAGGAAGAGGAAGGAAATAGATGAATAAATAGAAGGTGAATGTGGAGCAGTATGAGAATTTCCCTCTGTTTCTCGCCCTCACTCCCCACCCGCTATTAACAGTAAGGACCCGGGGCCCTCCACTGCGGGATCATCTTAATTTGCTGTAAGTGACTGCTCTATTACGGAGGAGTCAGAGCGCTGCGGCCTCTCTCCGCTCTTGTGACAATTTTGTTTTCCACAAATTGAATTTTTACTTTTTCCACTTTAAAGCCTTTGAAAAATGACTTGTGGGGCTCTGAGACCAGAGATTTCCTGAGTAATGGCTGAGGAGCGGCCCCTTCTGGGTCAGGAGCTGCCGGTGACAGGTAGAGAGACCCGAGCGCTGACACTTCCCTTCCTCTGCTTCTCTGGAAAATCTTTCATCTGCGAAATTTGGAGAATTAAAACATCAAAAGGCATCAGAGCCGTAATGAGATCACCGCCGAGAGATGATAGTGCTGACACAGAACTACATATGTGCCTTGTATGTGTCATGTGTGTGTTGTGTGTGCCCTGTTTGTGTCATATGTGTCATGTGTGTGTAAGCCGTGTACCGGGGTGGGCTCCCCAGGATACAGCGAAGTCAAGAACGAGGAAAGCAACTCTGACACCAGCTTTTGAAAAAATTGAGCACGGCGCCCTCTGATGGATCCCAGCGAAAATTTCGCGATAATTTACCTACTGGTTGGCACAACTAAAACTGCCTCGCCGTACCTATTATTACCCTGAAACAAACTCGAACAATTGGTTGGGTGCGTTGTACGGGCTGGCCTGCGGTGCAACACAACAGTTCACAATCTTACCGTGCTTTATATAATTCCCCCTCCCATAACTAGTGTGGTAGCACGTGGCTGATTATTACTCCTGAGCACAACACTGAACTGGATAGAGTTCGTGAGGGTGTTTATCAGCTCCCAAATGTGCAATGTCCTCTTTAGTAATGGAGTCCTTGTAGTAACAGTAGCAGCACTTGTGGCCTGACACAATCAGAGACCCTAACTAACTACAGGCCTGGTCTCAGTCTCCAGGCGCCAACACTGCAGTGAGATGCGTGCACGATCTTACCGACCCGGGTCTGCTCTTTCTCCACTGATGTCTCTGAACCGAACAACCAGTCTCTCCAGCAAACATGAGGTCCCACAGGGTATGCAGCTTCTGTTCCTTAGCTCTTCTCAGCCTTCCTGGAAACAAGTCTCCTTTCCCCAGACAGGATCTGGGTCTTGTACAACGATCATCTTCACTCAGCTACAGCTGTGGTCACTGAGGGGTCCTCACACTCCTGGATCATAGCTTCTCTGCTCAAACACAGCTCCTCAGCTCCTAAGATGGCTGACGCTCTCCTTCTTCATGCAATGAGAACCACACCTCTCATGAATATGGAAATGTAAGCAGGCAGTCAGCTGTGCCTAGGAAACAGCAGCACCTTGTGGCCAAATGGCAGAACGTCAGTCCAGAACTTAATCCACACACAAACAGTGTTTGAACAATGGGAGCTGTTTCTCAATCTCACATGTGTGTGCCCTGTATGTGTCATGTGTATCGTGTGTACCATACATGTGTCGTGTGTGTGTTGTGCGTGCCCTGAATGTGTCATGCGTGTGTACCCAGTATGTGTCATGTTTGTGTGGCATGTGCCCTGTATGCAGGGGTGCACCACCAATGAGGCCAGCTGAGGCGATTGCCTCAGGCGGCAAGACCAAGAGACAAGTGGGGACAGAATAGAACAGGATTGTTCCACTCTGAACTGCCATAACATTAAAACTATCTCTGCCAATGATGCTGCCACCTGCTGGTAACCAGGATAATTACATGAACCATTACATTTAGCATAGTTTTATATGCACATTTCTGGAGGACATAAGCAAAATCACATGTGATGACAGTATAAAGGCTCCTAGAAGATAGTAGCAGGGCAGAGGCGTGTAGCAACACAACTCTGGGGTGTTACACCCTGTATGTGTTATGTAGGCCAGAACTTTGCACGTGTGCTGTGGGTTTTGTGTCTTATGTGTTCCCTAGAGGTGTCACGTGCAATGTATATTTTACAGCGATGCACTGGGAACGTAATGTGGCCCTAGAAAAAAACTAAAAGTGGCCCCATATTGTAGCCGATACAAGTAGGAGGAGCCAGCAGAAGCAAGTGGGAGAACACCTGTAGGCAAGGCCAGTAATACCATAGTGCAGCACAATATACTGCCCCGGCAGCACAAATAGCGCCCCCAGAAGCTGCCGCTCAGCACCAGGCGCCACGCTCTTTCCTTGTCCTCTTCCAGTGTCTCTAATTAAGACATGGAGGAGGAGGTGAGACACAGGCCACGGCGCTAATCCAGCCCTACACTCAGCATCCTGGCTGCTCTTTCATAGACATTCTCTTTCCTTATGTTCTCCATTTGGCCCAGACTTCTATGACGACTTCTTTAAGCCCCATCTTGTCTCCCTATCACGATGCCCCCTATGTCACCGTGTTACCACCTGTGCTCCCCATATGAAGAATAACTAATGCTCCAGTAGTAATAATGCCCCCTTATAGTGCTTCAGTAATAATAATGACCACTATAATAACCCCCAGAAATACCAATGCCCCTGTAGTGCCCCCATAGTGCCTCCAGCAATGCTAAACCCATGAAACATTAATAATAATGTCCCCATAGTTCCCCCAACAATAATAATGACCACCTACTGTGTCCCAGGAATAGCGTCCCTTAAAATGCCCCCCATAATAGTAATGCTCTTGTAGTGCACCCAGTATTAATGTCCTCTACTGTGAACCCAGCAATAATAATGCTCCTATAATGGTCCCAGTAATGCCCCTAAAGTGCGCCTAGTATTAAAAATGCCCCCACTACATAAAATGCCCCTATTGTGTCCCCAGTAATAACTCCCTATAGTGCCCCCAGCGATGCCCCCTAGTGCTTTGTATACTTCTCAAATACCTGAGATGCCCGCGTCCGGGGCAGACGGGTGCGATGATGCCATGTGCCGTTCTGCAGTATTCAGTTGTATTGCCATTCTGTTCCTGGTAACATCAGATTATTAGGAAGACTCGGGCTGTCCCCTCTCGGCAGAGTCTATGGCTGCCAGACTATGGTTGGTGGCAGCTGCTGGACCAACAATGTAGGGGGGGGGAGGGTTTTCTAAATGCTATGAAAAGATTAGCTGAATATATTTATAATCACATCTATTTATAAATAGTTGGGTCACTAGGAACTGAGAGATTGTAAAAACTGTTTTCTTTACTGTAAATGTTTTGTAGTTTTCCCAATAAAAAAAAAAAAAAGGGGAAAAAAAAAAAAACAATGTAGGTCCTTGACCCCAACATTGTCCTAGTTCAGCCTCCTGTTTCCTCCCTGATCATAGAGATGAGAGCAGAAAAGGACAGAGAGGATGGAGCAGCTGAACTGCCAGAACGCTCTGTCATAGGATCAGTCAGAGTGATACAAGAGCGCTCTGCCCCATCAGCCTTAATGTATGTAGAATATCCAGGAGACTTCTCGGACTCCCGGAAGAGGTGGCAAATCTCTCAGGTGCCAAGGAAGCCAGCTGCCACCTCCAAGAAATCAGACCTAACTGCATGTGGCGCTCCGGCAGCCGAACATGCCGCGAGGGTCATTGTGTGATTGGTCGCCATGGACAACAAAGACAGCACAGCATTTAGACAGTCTCCATAAATCTCTGACATCTCCTGAGGCGCTCCCACTGACCCCCTGCTGTGTGTGAAGCGTGGCCACTGGCTTTACCCAAGAAATCAGGACCTCACCGGCCACGCCCCCAAACCGATAAACCACGCCCACCTCCATGAAGCCACGTCACACACCCGTGAAGCCACGCCCCCATCACCGTCCGGGGAAAAACGGGGGGGGGGGGAGAAGTTTCTGAGGGCAAGGTGAGCTGGGGGCAGCCGGGGTGCTTCTCTCCCCCTCAGTCAGCCACAGGGAGCCATGTCTGCGGCTCTAGTGACTGACTGGGGGTGAGAGAAGCCTCAGTCAGCTGCTGCAGCTGGGGGGGCACTATGGAGAAGAGGGGAAGCACTATGGGGGCCACTATGGAGAAGAGGGGAAGCACTATGGGGGCTCTATATACTGGCACAATATGGGGGGGGCACTATGGAGAACAGGGGAAGCACTATGGGGGCTCTATATACTGGCACAATATGGGGGGCCACTATGGAGAAGAGGGGAAGCACTATGGGGGCTCTATATACTGGCACAATATGGGGGGCCACTATGGAGAAGAGGGGAAGCACTATGGGGGCCACTATGGAGAAGAGGGGAAGCACTATGGGGGCTCTATATACTGGCAAAATATGGGGGGCACTATGGAGAAGAGGGGAAGCACTATGGGGGCCACTATGGAGAAGAGGGGAAGCACTATGGGGGCTCTATATACTGGCACAATATGGGGGAGCACTATGGAGAAGAGGGGAAGCACTATGGGGGCCACTATGGAAAAGAGGGTAAGCACTATGGGGGCTCTATATACTGGCACAATATGGGGGGGGCACTATGGAGAAGAGGGGAAGCACTATGGGGGCCACTTTGGAGAAGAGGGGAAGCACTATGGGGACCCTATATACTTGCACAATATGGGGGGCACTATGGAGAAGAGGGGACGCATCTACTGGGGACCCTATATACTGGCACTCATTATGGGGGGCTCTAGGGAGAAATGGGGGAGAAGAGCTCTATGGGGGCATTAGATAGGGGCATTTAATAATGGCAACCATTCTGGTGTCACTATGGGGACGGGTGAGAGGAGCATTATGGGGGCATCTATGTGGGGCAGTCTATAGGGGCATTTTATACTGGCACATTATGGAGGACACTATGGGGACAGGTGAGGAGCACTATGGGGCATCTTCTGGGGCACTATATAGGAGTATTTTATACTGTCACAAATTATAGGGGTACTATCGGCACCTAAGCTAAACTGGGGGCACTAAGTGTTTTTTCTAGTGGCACACAGTACTGGTCATTGGAACACATGAGGGCACTCTGGGGACATTGGCTCTACTGTGGCCACTAAGATATTTTTTTTATTTTTTTTCACTGACACACAACAGGGCATTTTTTGCACTGGCGCACACTATGAATAGAATTATTACTATCGGGGCATTATGGTAGGCTTTATTACAACTGGGGGACTATGGGAGCATTATTACTTCTGGGACACAATTACTGTTGGGGGCACTGTTACTACTAATTTCACTCTGGAACACAATTATCACTATTGTTGGGATTTTGGGGAGCACTATTACTGTGGGGGCGCCCTGGCACAGTATCAGCTTAGCACAGTTGTTTTTGGGGGACATTATGGTTACACTATTAGTGTCGGGACACTATTTGCTGGGTGCAGTTATTATTTAGAGCATTGTGTTCCTATATTGAAGGGGGCGCTATCTGTGTGTAACTAGTATTTTCAGGGGGTTTATCAGTTTATGCAGTATAGTTTTGGGAGTGCATGATGGGATGTTGAGTAGGTGGGAGGATGATGGAAAAGTAGGAAACTAAGATGTCTGTCTGTCTGTCATACTCTGCAGAGAGAAGAGATGGCTGAAAGAAACCATCATGGCGGTCTGGGCTGAATGGAGAAGACGAGGAAAGAGAACATCTACATAAAAGGAGACGTCACTGGATGTAAGAGGTATGGGCGCTGTATTACCCTGGATGTAAGAGGTATGGGGCGCTGTATTACCCTGAATGTAAGAGGTATGGGGGGCTGTATTACCCTGGATGTAAGAGGTATGGGCGCTGTATTTCCCTGGATGTAAGAGGTACGTGGTGCTGTATTACCCTGGATGTAAGAGGTACGAGGCGCTGTATTACCCTGGATGTAAGAGGTACGGGGCGCTGTATTAGCCTGGATGTAAGAGGTACGGGACGCTGTATCACCCTGGATGTAAGAGGTATGGGGCGTTGTATTACCCTGGATGTAAGAGGTATGGGTCGCTGTATTACCCTGGATGTAAGAGGTAAGTGCACTGTATTACCCTGGATGTAAGAGGTATGTGCACTGTATTACCCTGGATGTAAGAGGTACAGGGTGCTGTATTACCCTGGATGTAAGAGGTACGGAGTGCTGTATTACCCTGGATGTAAGAGGTATGGGGCTGTATTACCCTGGATGTAAGAGGTATGTGCACTGTATTACCCTGGATGTAAGAGGTACAGGGTGCTGTATTACCCTGGATGTAAGAGGTACGGGGCGCTGTATTACCCTGGATGTAAGAGGTACGGGGCGCTGTATTAGCCTGGATGTAAGAGGTACGGGGCGCTGTATCACCCTGGATGTAAGAGGTATGGCGCTGTATTACCCTGGATGTAAGAGGTATGGGGCTGTATTACCTGGGATGTAAGAGGTACAGGGCGCTGTATTACCCGGGATGTAAGAGGTACGGGTGCTGTATTACCCTGGATGTAAGAGGTACGGGGCGCTGTATTACCCTGGATGTAAGAGGTACGGGGCGCTGTATTACCCTGGATGTAAGAGGTACGGGGCGCTGTATTACCCTGGATGTAAGAGGTATGGGGCGCTGTATTACCCTGGATGTAAGAGGTACAGGGCGCTGTATTACCCTGGATGTAAGTGGTACGGGGCGCTGTATTACCCTGGATGTAAGAGGTATGGGGCGCTGTATTACCCTGGATGTAAGAGGTATGGGGTGCTGTAATACCCTGGATGTAGGCGGTATGGGGCGCTGTATTACCCTGGATGTAAGAGGTGTGGGGCACTGTATTACCCTGGATGTAAGAGGTATGAGGCGCTGTATTACCCTGGATGTAAGAGGTATAGGGGCGCTGTATTACCCTGGATGTAAGAGGTATGAGGTGCTGTATTACCCTGGATGTAGGCGGTATGGGGCGCTGTATTACCCTGGATGCAAGATGTGTGGGGCGCTGTATTACCCTGGATGTAAGAGGTACGGTGCGCTGTATTACCCGGGATGTAAGAGGTAAAGGTCGCTGTATTACCCTGGATGTAAGAGGTATGGGGCGCTGTATTACCCTGGATGTTAGAGGTAGGGGGCACTGTATTACCCTGAATTTAAGAGGTATGAGGCGCTGTATTACCCTGGATGTAAAAGGTATAGGCACTGTATTACCCTGGATGTAAGAGGTATGGGCGCTGTATTACCCTGGATGTAAGAGGTACGGACGCTGTATTACCCTGGATGTAAGAGGTATGTGCGCTGTATTACCCTGGATGTAAGAGGTATAAGGGGAGCTGTATTACCCTGGATGTAAGAGGTATAGGGGGCGCTGTATTACCCTGAATGTAAGAGGTATAGGGGGCTGTATTACCCTGGATGAAAGAGGTATGAGGCACTGTATTACCCTGGATGTAAGAGGTACGGGGCGCTGTATTACCCTGGATGTAAGAGGTATGGGCTCTGTATCACCCTGGATGTAAGAGGTATGAGGTGCTGTATTACCCTGAATGTAAGAGGTATAGGGGGCTGTATTACCCTGGATGTAAGAGGTATGAGGCGCTGTATTACCCTGGATGTAAGAGGTATAGGCACTGTATTACCCTGGATGTAAGAGGTATGGGGTGCTGTATTACCCTGGATGTAAGAGGTATGGGGCGCTGTATTACCCTGAATGTAAGAGGTATGGGGGGCTGTATTACCCTGGATGTAAGAGGTATGGGCGCTGTATTTCCCTGGATGTAAGAGGTACGGGGCGCTGTATTACCCTGGATGTAAGAGGTACGGGGTGCAGTATTAGCCTGGATGTAAGAGGTACGGGGTGCAGTATTAGCCTGGATGTAAGAGGTACGGGGCGCTGTATCACCCTGGATGTAAGAGGTATGGGGCGCTGTATTACCCTGGATGTAAGAGGTATGGGTCGCTGTATTACCCTGGATGTAAGAGGTATGTGCACTGTATTACCCTGGATGTAAGAGGTATGTGCACTTTATTACCCTGGATGTAAGAGGTACGGGGTGCTGTATTACCCTGGATGTAAGAGGTATGGGGCTGTATTACCCTGGATGTAAGAGGTATGTGTACTGTATTACCCTGGATGTAAGAGGTACAGGGTGCTGTATTACCCTGGATGTAAGAGGTACGGGGCGCTGTATTACCCGGGATGTAAGAGGTATGGGGCTGTATTACCCTGGATGTAAGAGGTATGTGCACTGTATTACCCTGGATGTAAGAGGTACAGGGTGCTGTATTACCCTGGATGTAAGAGGTACGGGGCGCTGTATTACCCTGGATGTAAGAGGTACGGGGCGCTGTATTAGCCTGGATGTAAGAGGTACGGGGCGCTGTATCACCCTGGATGTAAGAGGTATGGCGCTGTATTACCCTGGATGTAAGAGGTATGGGGCTGTATTACCTGGGATGTAAGAGGTACAGGGCGCTGTATTACCCGGGATGTAAGAGGTACGGGTGCTGTATTACCCTGGATGTAAGAGGTACGGGGCGCTGTATTACCCTGGATGTAAGAGGTATGGGGCGCTGTATTACCCTGGATGTAAGAGGTATGGGGCTGTATTACCCTGGATGTAAGAGGTACGGGCGCTGTATTACCCTGGATGTAAGAGGTACAGGGCGCTGTATTACCCTGGATGTAAGTGGTATGGCGCGCTGTATTACCCTGGATGTAAGAGGTATGGGGTGCTGTAATACCCTGGATGTAGGCGGTATGGGGCGCTGTATTACCCTGGATGTAAGAGGTGTGGGGCACTGTATTACCCTGGATGTAAGAGGTATGAGGCGCTGTATTACCCTGGATGTAAGAGGTATAGGGGCGCTGTATTACCCTGGATGTAAGAGGTATGAGGTGCTGTATTACCCTGGATGTAGGCGGTATGGGGCGCTGTATTACCCTGGATGCAAGAGGTGTGGGGCGCTGTATTACCCTGGATGTAAGAGGTACGGTGCGCTGTATTACCCTGGATGTAAGAGGTAAAGGTCGCTGTATTACCCTGGATGTAAGAGGTATGGGGCGCTGTATTACCCTGGATGTAAGAGGTAGGGGGCACTGTATTACCCTGAATTTAAGAGGTATGAGGCGCTGTATTACCCTGGATGTAAAAGGTATAGGCACTGTATTACCCTGGATGTAAGAGGTATGGGCGCTGTATTACCCTGGATGTAAGAGGTACGGACGCTGTATTACCCTGGATGTAAGAGGTATGTGCGCTGTATTACCCTGGATGTAAGAGGTATAAGGGGAGCTGTATTACCCTGGATGTAAGAGGTATAGGGGGCGCTGTATTACCCTGAATGTAAGAGGTATAGGGGGCTGTATTACCCTGGATGAAAGAGGTATGAGGCACTGTATTACCCTGGATGTAAGAGGTACGGGGCGCTGTATTACCCTGGATGTAAGAGGTATGGGCTCTGTATTACCCTGGATGTAAGAGGTATGAGGCGCTGTATTACCCTGAATGTAAGAGGTATAGGGGGCTGTATTACCCTGGATGTAAGAGGTATGAGGCGCTGTATTACCCTGGATGTAAGAGGTATAGGCACTGTATTACCCTGGATGTAAGAGGTATGGGGTGCTGTATTACCCTGGATGTAAGAGGTACGGGGCACTGTATTACCCTGGATGTAAGAGGTATGGGGCTGTATTACCCTGGATGTAAGAGGTATAGGGGGCGCTGTATTACCCAGGATGTAAGAGGTATGAGGCGCTGTATTACCCTGGATGTAAGAGGTATAGGGGGCGCTGTATTATCCTGGATGTAAGAGGTATAGGGGGAGCTGTATTACCCTGGATGTAAGAGGTAAAGGGGGCGCTGTATTACCCTGGATGTAAGAGGTATGGGCGCTGTATTACCCTGGATGTAGGAGGTACGGGGCGCTGTATTACCCTGGATGTGAGAGGTATATGGGGTGCTGTATTACCCTGGATGTAAGAGGTATAGGGGGCACTGTATTACCCTGGATGTAAGAGGTATAGGGGGCGCTGTATTACCCTGGATGTAAGAAGTATAGGGGGCGCTGTATTACCCTGGATGTAAGAGGTATAGGGGGCGCTGTATTACCCTGGATGTAAGAGGTATGGGCGCTGTATTACCCTGGATGTAAGAGGTATAGGGGGCGCTGTATTACCCTGGATGTAAGAGGTACGGTGCGCTGTATTACCCTGGATGTAAGAGGTAAAGGTCGCTGTATTACCCTGGATGTAAGAGGTATGGGGCGCTGTATTACCCTGGATGTAAGAGGTATAGGGGGCGCTGTATTACCCTGGATGTAAGAGGTATGGGCGCAGTATTACCCTGGATGTAAGAGGTATAGGGGGCGCTGTATTACCCTGGATGTAAGAGGTATAGGGGGCGCTGTATTACCCTGGATGTAAGAGGTACGGGGCGCTGTATTACCCTGGATGTAAGAGGTATAGGGGGCGCTGTATTACCCTGGATGTAAGAGGTACGGGGCGCTGAATTACCCTGGATGTAAGAGGTATGAGGCGCTGCATTACCCTGGATGTAAGAGGTATGAGGATGTATTACCCTGGATGTAAGAGGTACGGGGCGCTGTATTACCCTGGATGTAAGAGGTACGGGGCGCTGTATTACCCTGGATGTAAGAGGTACGGCGCTGTATTACCCTGGATGTAAGAGGTATGGGGCGCTGTATTACCTTGGATGTAAGAGGTATGGGGCGCTGTTACCCTGGATGTAAGAGGTATGGGGCTGTATTACCCTGGATGTAAGAGGTACGGGCGCTGTATTACCCTGGATGTAAGAGGTATGGGGCGCTGTATTACCCTGGATGTAAGAGGTACGGGGCTGTATTACCCGGGATGTAAGAGGTATGGGGCTGTATTATCCTGGATGTAAGAGGTACGGGGCGCTGTATTACCCTGGATGTAAGAGGTATAGGGCGCTGTATTATCCTGGATGTAAGAGGTACGGGGCTGTATTACCCTGGATGTAAGAGGTATTGGGCGCTGTATTACCCTGGATGTAAGAGGTATGGCGCTGTATTACCCTGGATGTAAGAGGTATGGGGCTGTATTACCTGGGATGTAAGAGGTACAGGGCGCTGTATTACCCGGGATGTAAGAGGTACGGGGTGCTGTATTACCCTGGATGTAAGAGGTATGAGGCGCTGTATTACCCTGGATGTAAGAGGTATGGGGCGCTGTATTACCCTTGATGTCAGAGGTATGTGCACTGTATCACCCTGGATGTAAGAGGTATGGGGCGCTGTATTACCCTGGATGTAAGAGGTATGGGGCGCTGTATCACCCTGGATGTAAGAGGTATGGGGCGCTGTATTACCCTGGATGTAAGAGGTATGGGGTGCTGTATTACCCTGGATGTAAGAGGTATGGGGCGCTGTATTACCCTGGATGTAAGAGGTATGGGGGCGCTGTATTACCCTGGATGTAAGAGGTGTGGGGCTGTATTACCCGGGATGTAAGAGGTACGGGGCGCTGTATTACCCTGGATGTAAGAGGTACGGGGTGCTGTATTACCCTGGATGTAAGAGGTACGGGGCGCTGTATTACCCTGGATGTAAGAGGTACGTGGTGCTGTATTACCCTGGATGTAAGAGGTATTGGGCGCTGTATTACCCTGGATGTAAGAGGTATGTGCACTGTATTACCCTGGATGTAAGAGGTATGAGGCGCTGTATTACCCTGGATGTAAGAGGTATGAGGCGCTGTATTACCCTGGATGTAAGAGGTATTGGGCGCTGTATTACCCTGGATGTAAGAGGTATGAGGCACTGTATTACCCTGTATGTAAGAGGTATGGGGCGCTGTATTACCCTGGATGTAAGAGGTACGGGGCGCTGTATTATCCTGGATGTAAGAGGTATGGGGCGCTGTATTACCCTGGATGTAAGAGGTACAGGGCGCTGTATTACCCTAGATGTAAGAGGTATGGGGCGCTGTATCACCCTGGATGTAAGAGGTATGGGGTGCTGTATACCCTGGATGTAAGAGGTATGGGGTGCTGTATTACCCTGGATGTAAGAGGTATGGGGCGCTGTATTACCCTGGATGTAAGAGGTATGGGGCGCTGTATTACCCTGGATGTAAGAGGTACGGGGCGCTGTATTACCCTGGATGTAAGAGGTATGGGACGCTGTATTACCCTGGATGTAAGAGGTACGGGGCGCTGTATTACCCTGGATGTAAGAGGTATGGGGCGCTGTATCACCTTGGATGTAAGAGGTATGGGGTGCTGTATTACCCTGGATGTAAGAGGTATGGGGCGCTGTATTACCCTGGATGTAAGAGGTATGGGGCGCTGTATTACCCTGGATGTAAGAGGTACGGGGCGCTGTATTACCCTGGATGTAAGAGGTATGGGCCGCTGTATTACCCTGGATATAAGAGGTACGGGGCGCTGTATTACCCTGGATGTAAGAGGTATGGGGCGCTGTATCACCCTGGATGTAAGAGGTATGGGGCGCTGTATTACCCTGGATGTAAGAGGTATGGGGTGCTGTATTACCCTGGATGTAAGAGGTATGGGGCGCTGTATTACCCTGGATATAAGAGGTATGGGGCGCTGTATTACCCTGGATGTAAGAGGTATGGGGCGCTGTATTACCCTGGATGTAAGAGGTATGGGGCGCTGTATTACCCTGGATGTAAGAGGTATGGGGCGCTGTATTACCCTGGATGTAAGAGGTACGGGGCGCTGTATTACCCTGGATGTAACAGGTATGGGGCGCTGTATCACCCTGGATGTAAGAGGTATGGGGCGCTGTATTACCCTGGATGTAAGAGGTATGGGGTGCTGTATTACCCTGGATGTAAGAGGTATGGGGCGCTGTATTACCCTGGATGTAAGAGGTATGGGGCGCTGTATTACCCTGGTTGTAAGTGGTACGGGGCGCTGTATTACCCTGGATGTAAGAGGTATGGGGCGCTGTATTACCCTGGATGTAAGAGATACGGGGCGCTGTATTACCCTGGATGTAAGAGGTATGGGGCGCTGTATCACCCTGGATGTAAGAGGTATGGGGCGCTGTATTACCCTGGATGTAAGAGGTACGGGGCGCTGTATTACCCTGGATGTAAGAGGTATGAGGCACTGTATTACCCTGGATGTAAGAGGTATGGGGCGCTGTATTACCCTGGATGTAAGAGGTATGGGGCGCTGTATTACCCTGGATGTAAGAGGTATGAGGCGCTGTATTACCCTGGATGTAAGAGGTATGGGGCGCTGTATCACCTTGGATGTAAGAGGTATGGGGCGCTGTATTACCCTGGATGTAAGAGGTATGAGGCGCTGTATTACCCTGGATGTAAGAGGTATGGGGCGCTGTATTACCCTGGATGTAAGAGGTATGAGGCGCTGTATTACCCTGGATGTAAGAGGTATAGGGGGCGCTGTATTACCCTGGATGTAAGAGGTATAGGGGGCTGTATTACCCTGGATGTAAGAGGTATGAGGCGCTGTATTACCCTGGATGTAAGAGGTATGGGGCGCTGTATCACCTTGGATGTAAGAGGTATGGGCGCTGTATTACCCTGGATGTAAGAGGTATGGGCGCTATATTACCCTGGATGTAAAAAAAAAAATAGCAAAGTACACCCCTCCATCATTTGCTCGCGCTGCGGTTAATGCCCCCTGCTGACTGGAAGCTCAGGACCTGCACCCCAGCGTGATAACATCACGCAGGTCCTGTCCGCCAGTCAGCAGCGCACGCTACTGTGATGTAGGGGGCGCTCCCACTGACCCCTGCTGTGTGGGGGGCTACTGTGATATTGGGGCACATGGCTGAAGAACTGTTAGTCCCCAGGGTCTTATGACTACAGGTCCCTGGTGAGCAATCCTCCTGTGAGGGGCTTCTCCATGGCCTCCTGTAATCACTGCTCCTGTCTCCCCGACACCCCTATTCCCTCACCAGCACAGACCGCAGTTGTCAGACTCCATGCAGAGTCCTGTGACCACCGTGTATCTAAGCCCTGGGGTAGAGCTGTTGTCACACTACATCCAGAGCGATGACAAGGCCAATTAGTGTCCGTCATCACAGCCGCTCCGTACTCCCCCGCCAGAGCCCGCGACAATGCGCGACATCAGTGTAACACTCGCCTCCTGCTGCGGACTGTGCAACCGCAGCATGATTTATACCCGGGGAGGCGCTCCCGCTGGGAAGGACAGGGTTAAAGTCAGCCAGCGCGGAATAAACCAGAACTGGGAACACAGCTCAACACAACCTGCTGTTACCGATGTAGCAGAGCTGAATTTGTAGTGTAATCTGGTATAACTCATTAAGTAATGTGTTTTCTGTGGCGTTACATAGGACTGCAGGTGACATTTACTACATTATCTGTACTCTGAGAGTTATCCCTGTGTTATCTGTGGTGTTACATAGGACTGCAGGTAACATCTACTACATTATCTGTACTCAGAGTTATCACTGTGTTATCTGTGGTGTTACATAGGACTGCAGGTGACATCTACTACATTATCTGTAATCAGAGAGTTATCACTGTGTTATCTGTGGTGTTACATAGGACTGCAGGTGACATCTACTACATTATCTGTATTCAGAGAGTTATCACTGTGTTATCTGTGGTGTTACATAGGACTGCAGGTGACATCTACTACATTATCTGTACTCAGTTATCACTGTGTTATCTGTGTGTTACATAGGACTGCAGGTGACATCTACTACATTATCTGTACTCAGAGAGTTATCACTGTGTTATCTGCGGTGTTACATAGGACTGCAGGTTACATCTACTACATTATCTGTAGTCAGAGAGTTATCACTGTGTTATCTGTGGTGTTACATAGGACTGCAGGTGACATCTACTACATTATCTGTACTCAGTTATCACTGTGTTATCTGTGTGTTACATAGGACTGCAGGTGACATCTACTACATTATCTGTACTCAGAGAGTTATCACTGTGCTATCTGTGGTGTTACATAGGACTGCAGGTGACATCTACTACATTATCTGTATTCAGAGAGTTATCACTGTGTTATCTGTGGTGTTACATAGGACTGCAGGTGACATCTACTACATTATCTGTACTCAGAGTTATCACTGTGTTATCTGCGGTGTTACATAGGACTGCAGGTGACATCTACTACATTATCTGTACTCAGAGAGTTATCACTGTGTTATCTGCGGTGTTACATAGGACTGCAGGTTACATCTACTACATTATCTGTACTCAGAGAGTTATCACTGTGTTATCTGTGGTGTTACATAGGACTGCAGGTGACATCTACTACATTATCTGTACTCAGAGTTATCACTGTGTTATCTGTGGTGTTACATAGGACTGCAGATGACATCTACTACATTATCTGTACTCAGAGAGTTATCACTGTGTTATCTGTGGTGTTACATAGGACTGCAGGTGACATCTACTACATTATCTGTACTCAGAGTTATCACTGTGTTATCTGTGGTGTTACATAGGACTGCAGGTGACATCTACTACATTATCTGTACTCACAGAGTTATCACTGTGTTATCTGTGGTGTTACATAGGACTGCAGGTGACATCTACTACATTATCTGTACTCAGTTATCACTGTGTTATCTGTGGTGTTACATAGGACTGCAGGTGGCATCTACTACATTGTCTGTACTCAGAGAGTTATTACTATGTTATCTGTGTGTTACATAGGACTGCAGGTGACATCTACTACATTATCTGTACTCAGAGAGTTATCACTGTGTTATCTGTGGTGTTACATAGGACTGCAGGTGACATCTACTACATTATCTGTACTCAGAGAGCTATCACTGTGTTATCTGTGGTGTTACATAGGACTGCAGGTGACATCTACTACAGTATCTGTACTCAGAGAGTTATCCCTGTGTTATCTGTGGTGTTACATAGGACTGCAGGTGACATCTACTACATTATCTGTACTCAGTTATCACTGTGTTATCTGTGTGTTACATAGGACTGCAGGTGACATCTACTACATTATCTGTACTCAGAGTTATCACTGTGTTATCTGTGGTGTTACATAGGACTGCAGGTGACATCTACTACATTATCTGTACTCAGAGAGTTATCACTGTGCTATCTGTGGTGTTACATAGGACTGTAGGTGACATCTACTACATTATCTGTACTCAGAGTTATCACTGTGTTATCTGCGGTGTTACATAGGACTGCAGGTGACATCTACTACATTATCTGTACTCAGAGAGTTATCACTGTGTTATCTGCGGTGTTACATAGGACTGCAGGTTACATCTACTACATTATCTGTACTCAGAGTTATCACTGTGTTATCTGTGGTGTTACATAGGACTGCAGGTGACATCTACTACATTATCTGTACTCAGAGTTATCACTGTGTTATCTGCGGTGTTACATAGGACTGCAGGTGACATCTACTACATTATCTGTACTCAGAGAGTTATCACTGTGTTATCTGTGGTGTTACATAGGACTGCAGGTGACATTTACTACATTATCTGTACTTAGAGAGTTATCACTGTGTTATCTGTGGTGTTACATAGGACTGCAGGTGACTTCTACTACATTATCTGTACTCAGAGTTATCACTGTGTTATCTGTGGTGTTACATAGGACTGCAGTGTTGGCGTCCTGTTTCTCTGCACGTTGGGTGCTGTTCTCCTCCTGGTCATTATATTATATTACAGTCTCGCGGTGACCTGTGATAACATGGAGGATGGGGTCCGGACACGTGCTCTTCTATAATCTGTATCCAGTGTCCTCCGTGCTCTTCTTGCTGTCTGGACCGAGGTTCCCCCTCTGACCCCGGCCCCGCGCCTCTCCTGACTCCGCGCTGTCAGACTGCCGGCTCCTATTTCCACAGCTTGCAGCCGGTGTCGCGTTACTGGCGGTGACTTTCATCTACGCCCCGGAGCCGCGTCAGAACCGCAGTCCCTGGGAATCCCCTCGGGTCGGAGACAGGAACATCCTAATGGTCGCCCCCGACTCCTTAATGTAAATCCCTGCTTCCTTCTGCTCCTGGAAAAGCTGGGTGGCCGCCCCTGTGAGAGCTGTAATGGCACCGTCATCGCTGTCACCCAGCTTTCCCAGGATTATGCAGGTCACACTGGAGGCAAATACGAGTGGGGTCTGAAAAGGCAGCCGGATGTCCATGTAGAGTGTGGGAATACTCGGGCTTGTTGGTTATGGTATTATTAATGCGTAGGACCCCATGACGAAGCTCTAGAGGTGTCCGCCACAAGCTGCTTCCTTCACTGAGATGGATGTTGCAGTTCCTGCTGCCTGCGGCCACCACCAGGGGGAGCTCACTGCGTATAGACCTCCTGTGTAATATAACTACCATTGAACTCAATGCATCATGCAGTGGGCGCCTCCTAGTGGTGGCTGCTGCAAACTCTCAGGTGGAGCAGTTCAGCCCCACAGCAATCTCTGGTTGCTGTCAGTGAATGGAGTATAATACTTCCATTTATTGCCTCACGCACATGCATGCCAGGGTGGAGTTCCCCTTTAAGACTCTGGAGGTTCTGTGGGCTCCTCCACATTTTGCACATTATGTGATAATCCCCTTGCTGAGAACATTTGGACAAAAGGGTCATTGCCAAAAATAGAGGGAACGGCTTCGATTTCAGCCTGAAAAGGGTCGGCCCATTTCTGACGGCTTCATTACATCCTCGAAACCCGAGACCGCCGCATTCATTTCCAAGGGCAGAGATGGTGAAAGTTACAGGCAGCACGTTACTGCCCCCTCCCCCGATCCCCCCCAATAACCTTATCACGTATTGGACCTGCCCAATGTGAATCCCTGCTATACACCGCCAGATACGCGCCCCACTATAGGGAGGCAGCAGAATGCTGTGAATTCTATTAATCCAACACCCAATAGTTCAGAAATCCTTCTAAGGGCTCGTTCACACCACCGTATGGCTTTTTAAGTGTTTTGCGGGCCGTTTTTAACGGATCCGTTTTTCCGTTTTTTGTTTCAGTCGTGTTTCCGGTTCCATTCCGTTTTTCCGTATGGCCTACACAGTGTACAGTAATTACATAGAAAAAATTGGGCTGGGCATAACATTTTCAATAGATGGTTCCGCAAAAACGTAACGGATACGGAAGACATACGGATGCATTTCCGTATGTGTTCCGTTTTTTTTGCGGACCCATTGACTTGAATGGAGCCACGGAACGTGATTTGCGGGCAATAATAGGACATGTTCTATCTTTGAACGGAACGGAAAAACGGAAATACGGAAACGGAATGCATACGGAGTACATTCCGTTTTTTTTTTTTTTGCAGAACCATTGAAATGCATGGTTCCGTATAGGGAACGCAAAAAACGTTTGTGTGAACGAGCCCTAATCCGGCGTGTAATAGAATGGACCAATAATCGGCCCTTGATTGATATCCAATAATCCAGCACGGTAACGATTCTCAGAACTGTCATATCAGGAATGAGGGCTACACCATCTGTCCTGATGCTTGCTGTCAGTGAATGGAAATATTCTTTATCTAGGAAAACCTATCTATGGAGGTAAGAGCTAGGGTTTGGAGGGTTGTCTCCACCAGGGATCAGCAAGCTCTGGCACTCCAGCTTCTTTGAAACTACAACTCTCAGCGTGTGCACTTGCTCGGCTGTTCTTAGAACTCCTGTAGAAGTGAAAGGAGGATTCTGGGAGTTGTAGTTTCTGAACGGCTCGAGTGTTGGAGATTGCTGATCCCTGCTCTACACTGCAACAAAATGAAGCTTTGCCATCAGGACCAAGCCTCTCAATGCCAACAATAGGTGTTTCCATTCACTACCAGCAAGCAGAGATTTTTGAAGTTTGAGGAATTATTACCTAGAGAATATTAGAAAGTTGCAGAAACTTCTAATTATACAATAAATATACAGTCACCCGGCATTAAGGTAACCACTGAATGATAAAGTTTGTGACCCCCCCTCGTCTGGTCTTCCTTCTCCTCCGCAGGGACATCGTGTCTTGGTTTTGTGAGTGCAGTAAAGCAGCGAGGCGGCTTAACTCAGCGTGCAGAGTCATTATCCTGCCCGCGGGAGTCCGAGGGGTAGTTTAGTGGTTTTGTGGTTTCCTATTATTACAGAGAAGACTCCATTCTTCTAGATACAAAGGATCCGTAGAGTGAGATCTCCCGGAGGAGCGAGCCGAAAAATGCACAAGAGGAAGAAAAACACTGATGCACAAAGTCCCCAGAAGACATTTTACAACTTTCACTTGTATTCCGCTTACAAGACTCTGCCGTCTAGATTGTAAGCTCTTGGGACAAGGCATTGTTTGCTCTGTGGACTGACACAGGTGTCGCAGGATGCAGCTGGGTATCTAACTCCTGGACACCTTGATACTTTATCTGAACTGGACAAAGGGACAGGCACGCGACAAATTCAACTCTGCTGCATCTCAATACTGCGCCAGTGGTCCAGCTGGTTTCCAGCTCTGGGTCCAGTATTGTACAAGCAGCTGTCAGTGCTATGACATGTATATGATGAGATGGCCACTAGACCACCAGTGGATTCCTTTTCCCCTGGACCACCAGGGATCAGACACTGCTTTCATTAGGGGCCCCCGATGCTCACCACCTTTACCACCAAAGTGTGTTTCCCTCTGGACCATTAAACTTTTATCAGTAGAACATCAGAAATCAGAAGCTGCATTTACAGCTGGACCACCAGGGCTCAGATCCAACTTTTACTACTCAAATGCATGGGATGAATTGCTTATTTTAGCCCTGGAATCTGGATGCTTAGAAACCAATAGACGCAGTAACCATCCAGGTATTATTCATTGCCTTTATCGGACCACTGATTGCTTTAACTGGACTAATAAGGGTTAGTCATTGCTTTTATCGGACCACCAGGGATTAGTCACTGCTTTTAATAGACCACTAATAATTATATATTTCAATCTCAGATCTGTCATTGCTTTCACTGGACTACCAGGGATTAGTCATTGCTGTTACTAGACCACTGAGGATCAATTATTGCTGCCACTAGGCCACCAGGGATCATTCATTGCTTTAACAGGACCACCAAGGTTCAGTTCTTGCTTTTACTGGACCAAGTAGAATTAGTTATTGCCTTCATTGGACCATTAGGACATTGCTATCTCTGGACTAACCGGGATCTGTCATTGCTTTTGCAAAACCATCAGGGTCCGGCCATTTATGTCACCAGACAACCACGGATCAGTCATTGCTTTCACTAGACCATCAGGGACCGGCCATTTCTGTCACCAGACAACCACGGATCAGTCATTGCTTTCACTAGACCATGAGGGACCGGCCATTTCTATCACCTGACAACCACGGATCAGTCATTGTTTTCACTAGACCATCAGGGACCAGCCATTTCTGTCACCAGACAACCACGGATCAGTCATTGCTTTCACTAGACCATGAGGGACCGGCCATTTCTATCACCAGACAACCACGAATCAATCATTGCTTTCACTAGACCATCAGGGACCGGCCATTTCTGTCACCAGACAACCACGGATCAGTCATTGCTTTCACTAGACCATCAGGAATAAAGTCATTGCTTTTACCAGATCACCAGGATTCAGCCATAGCTTTCATCAGACGACCCGACATCACTTGATGCTTTCACCATCCCACCAGAAGAAGTCATTCCTTTCACCAGACCACTAGGGATCACTCATTGCTTTCTCTGGACCAGCGCTGAGCAGTTCAGGTGCCACTGACTATACTTCTGACAGCAATCTCCTCATACCAGATGTACCTCTGGCTCCCAGGACTGGCCTCCGGCTCTACACGTATCTCCAATAATACAATACATTTTGAGCTTGATTTTTTTCTGGGCAATGATCCTTCAGATGCCAGTCATTAGTCGGTGCAGCCCATACAATGTCATTTGGAACATTAACCCTTCGTTCTGGGATGTCTGGAATTGGCCCCTTGGAGAATAAACATGAGAAGGAAACACAACTTTGTAATTAGTGTCTTCTGGGGAGACGTGATTATTTCCCAGACATGTTGTTTGTGATGTTGCTGCTTCTTGGATCCGATTATGAAGTCACATCCAGGATCTGGTGGTGTTGTCTTTCATCTCCTCTCTTGCACCCCATTTACCTTTTATTGTCAGGTCTTTGATAGGTCCCTAAAGCACAAAGTACAATGCATTTAGCAATTTAACTAATGGGGAAATCATACAGTGTTCCTCTGGCTCCATGACAGAGCCTGCTCTCACCAGCGTCTGTTAGTTCATCTGCAGACAGGCAACTTCCGGAAGCCATCAGAGCAGCGCTCATAAGTCATCCCGCTCCAGCACTTTAATATCACTTGTTATTTTAGTAGCGTAGAGTGAAAATCAGGGCGGGCAGCAAAGTCTTGTGGCAGCTCCGGGTCCACACACGTAACCTGAAGCTCCTGGTCACCAATGTGAAATTTGTAACCGGTCCCTCACCTGCCATGGTTCTTAGGGTGCGGCCGCATGGTCAGTTTTAGGCCATAGCCAGGAGTAAATTCCAAAAAAAGGAGATGTTGTATCCGTCCTTTATTCTTTCTCTCCTTTCATGATCCACTCCTGATTTTGGCTTCCAAAACTTCATCAGAAAACATGACCGTGTTGCCGTACCCTTAGGGCTCCTGCCTATGACTGTATCCAATTTTTTTATCTGCTAAAAACGAATCTCACCGAAGAGAGTGTCGCCATTTTTTTTTTCTCTAGCAGAAATTTCCTATCCTTGTCCGCAAAACGGACAACAATAGGACATGTTCTATTTTTTTGCTGGTCTACAGATAGGTCTTATGGATGTGGACAACACAAGGTGTGCCGTCCACATCTTTTGCGACCCCATTGAGATGATTGTGTCCGCATCTGAAAAAACATGCAGATCGGATGCGGACCAAAACTACAGCCATGTGCCTGAGCCCTTAGTCACCAGGGCCTGGGCGTGACTGCTATGTCTGTACTAAAGCTACGACCTCATATGTGTCGAAGCATTGGCAGATGGAAGTTTGATAAACCTAAAGAATTATTCCAGTTTCAGCAAAACAAGATTATTCCTTCTATCTTGAAAAGTTCTCCACTTTGTGTATTAGTTTCTCCAAGTCTTCAAGACCTCTGCTAGCTGTTATTGAATGGGAACGTTCGCTGTTTACTTCCAGAGACTCGCTAAGCCACCTGATGTGCACAGATCATTAAAGTTACACTATGTTGTAGGAGAACTCTGTTCTGTCACATATCTATGTGATCGACACCTGACCAGGGCAGATTTGTTTGAGCTTTTGGAATTGAATGAAGGATCCTATTTAATGACAGCAAGCAGAGATCTTGAAAATTGTGGAAAAAAATGGATGCACACTGTACACCTTGAGATTCTCTGGTCTTCTACACCATGAAACTCACATGTAGTCTCTTGCACTTCTAGGTTCTCTTCTCTCCCAGTCTCCTAATCTCTTGCAATTTTAGGTTCTTTCCTAATCTCTTGCACCTTTAAGTTATCTCCAAGTCTCCTGCACCTTCAGGCTCTATCTTAGTCTCCAGCACCTTCAGGGTCTCACTCAACCTCTTGTACCATCAGGTTCTCTCTCAGCCTCTTGTACCCTCAGACATTGAAAGTATCTTGAATCATCAGTTTATTGCACATTAAGTTCTCTCCCAGCATTTTGCACCATCCATCTCTCTTGCAGTCTCCTGCACCACCATATTTTCTCCCAGTCTCCTACATCTTCAGGCTCTCTCCCAGTCTCCTGCACCTCCAGGCTTTCTCCTATTCTCCTGCACCTCCATATTTTCTCCCAGTCTCCTACATCTTCAGGCTCTCTCCCGGTCTCCTGCACCTCCAGGTTTTCTCCTATTCTCCTGCACCTCCATATTTTCTCCCAGTCTACTACATTTTAAGGCTCTCTCCTAGTCTCCAGCACCTTCAGGTTCTCTTTCAGCCTCTTGTACCATCAGACATTGAATGTGTCTTGAACCATTATTCTTCCAGTTTCTTGCACATTATGTTCTCTCCCAGCATTTTGCACCATCTATCTCTCCCCATCTCCTGCACCTCCATAGTTTCTCCCAGTCTCCTACATCTTCAGGCTCTCTCCTAGTCTCCAGCACCTTCAGGTTCTCCCTCAGCCTCTTGTACCATCAGACATTGAAAGTATCTTGAACCATCAGTTTCTTGCACATTATGTTCTCTCCCAGCATTTTGCACCATCCATCTCTCCCAGTCTCCTGCAACTCCCTATTTTCTCCCAGTCTCCTACATCTTCAGGCTCTCTCCTAGTCTCCAGCACCTTCAGGTTCTCTCTCAGCCTCTTGTACCATCAGACATTGAAAGTGTCTTGAACCATCATTCTCCCAGTTTCTTGCACATTATGTTCTCTTCCAGCATTTTGCACTATCCATCTCTCCCAGTCTCCTACATCATCAGATTCCCTCCCAGTTGCCTGAACCATCAGTCTCTTCAAGCCTCTTCACCACTGGATTATTTTCCAGTGTCTAGAACATCAGACCCTCACGGTGTTTATCAGGTATATCTCAATGTATTTCCTTTACTGTCAGACTCTTCTAGTTTCTTGCACATTTGGTTCTTCTCTCCCAGACTCTTTTAACATCAGAATGTCCATAGATATACGGTACTACCTACAGCTGTAGCAGACCTCAGTTTCTCATGGAGCTGATTTGCTAGCTCAGCATGAGAGCTCTCCAGAGTAGAGTTGCCTACAGCCCTATAGAAAGCTGCAGGTGATAAGCCATCATGTCACATTGCACTAACCAAACTAAGACCAGAGGAAATGCATGGAAATCACACGGGGAACATACAATGTGCATGGATCCATTACCGTGAGGCACATGTCCCTTATCCCAGAATCCCCATTGTCCTCCGCACAATCCTGATGGTTATGACTTATTAGCCGGTGTCTCTATGTAAATCTATTATTTTTTATGTCCTGCAGGCGGACCTGCCAATTATCTCTCAGATTTCCATCCGTCTTTACAATTTGCGGTCAGCCCTCCCTGGGCTTTCCAATATCTCCTCTGGTTTCCAATCGCACATCTTTTATAAAAATCAATTATCCAATAATATAGAGAATTTACATCCCTTCCTGCTCCATTTTTAATTATCATATATCTCTCCATTGTCTCATTTGCCAGTGGTGAATCTTCCCTTCGAGCGCTGTGACATCATTGACTCATCGACCAGATTTAGGGTGTTACATCTCCCAACGTTCCTCCTGGTATCACATCTGGTAGTATGTAAGAGTAGTCCTAGGCAAAAGGAAGTCCAAGCCAGTTGGTTCTCACGTGTTGGTAAGTATGTGTACCATAGGAATGTAATGAGCTGGGCACCTTATGCCACCCGAGGTGGGCACTACATGGTACATGCCTTCTCATCAGATGGAGCAGGTACGCTACATATACCTTTAGGCAACCTGGGGGCCTACAGATTGATGCCATTGCGTTGGGTTTAGTTTAAAAGCCTGAGGAGCGAAGTGCCCAGGAATGGTGACCCAGTGGGCCCAGTGGGCACCCAAAAATCACATGGGGAAGAGAAGCCCACTTGAATAGTGGGGTGCACTTCTAGATGTGCCTCTATTTTACCCTGTCCTTTAGGTTGACATGAGACCCTTTTCAAGGCGGAGTGCCCATATGGGTGTTCCTTCTGGAGATCTAGGGTGTATGTGTTGTTCGTCGGGGGTTGCCACATCTAGAATTCAAAATGTGTGGGTGGCAGC